>NC_088932.1:21090000-21095000 GCF_038396675.1 Hydra vulgaris | reverse complement strand
GTTGGACGAAAGTAAAAACCATTAATTTAATTACAAATTAATCGTTTTTAAAAAAACCACAAAAACGCAAATTTAATTGACCAGAATGTTTTAAAAACATTGTGAATGTTTTTAACAATATAAACAATGTTTTCATTTTTATTTTTTTTAATTAAATGTTTTTATTTTTATTTTTTTTAATAAAATGTTTTTATTTTTATTTTTTTTACTGTAAATCATGCGCGGAGTGTTGCTACATCGACTATAGATATAGATATAGATATAGATATATATATATATACATATATATATATACATATATATATATATATACATATATATATATATATATAAATATATATATATATATATAGACCCCTTAGATGTTGTCCGAAAGTTTTTTCCATATTTTGTTGACAAAAAGTAAAAATTAAAATGCAAGACCGAAATTTTTTTTTTTTATCAATGATAGACTGCCTGCCCCAACCAAACCCTCAGTCGATGTAGCAGCACTCCCTTGCGGGTCAGGCTATTTGTCAGTCGATGTAGCAGCACTCCCTTGCGAGTCAGGCTATTTGTCAGTCAATGTAGCAGCACTCCCTTGCGAGTCAGGCTATAAAATAGTCGATGTAGCAACACTCCGCGCATGATTTACAGTAAAAAAAATTAAAATAAAAACATTTTATTAAAAAAAATAAAAATAAAAACATTTTATTAAAAAAAATTAAAATAAAAACATTGTTTATATTGTTAAAAACATTCAAAATGTTTTAAAAACAATCAAAATGTTTTAAAAACATTCAGAATGTTTTTAAAAACATTCTGGTCAATTAAATTTGCGTTTTTGTGGTTTTTTTAAAAAACGAATAATTTGTAATTAAATTAATGGTTTTTACTTTCGTCCAACACGCAAATATTGGACGAAAGTTAAAAGTAATTAAAAGTGACGTATATGTTGGCGTAAGAATCACTTTTTTCCTTCCGCTCTTCCCAAAGCCAACAAACTATAGATCTATATATATACAGATATATATATATATACAGATATATATATATACATATATATATATATACATATATATATATATATCTATATATATACATATATATATATATATATATATATATATATATATATATATATATATATATATATATATATATATATATATATATATATATATATATATATATATATATATATATATATATATATATATATGTATAGTTCGAGTTTGGTTTGGTAACAACTAAAGTTCAGGTTCAGTTCGGTATCAACCCAATAATTTTTTTATTAGTTTGATTAGTTACATTCATAATGATAAAACGAAAATAAATTAAAGTAATATTACTTCTCTACCATTATATAAGTGAAAAACTTAATGATAAGGAAACCAAAAAAATTCATGTATAAGTTCAAAATAAAAACTTTTTAACTATTTTGGGTTACAATGGTTATTTATTTAAAGATAATATATATAAATATATATATATATATAAATATATATATATATATATAAATATATATATTTATATATATATATATATATATATACATATATATATATATATATATATATATATATATATATATATATATATATTTATATATATAGATATAGATATATATATATAGATATAGATATAGATATATATATATATATATACATATATATATAGATCTAAATTTTGTTGTCTTTGGGAAGAGAGGAAGGAAAAAAGTGATTCTTACGCCAACACATACGTCACTTTTAATTACTTTTGACTTTCGTCCAACATTTTCGTGTTGGACGAAAGTCAAAACCATTAATTTAATTGCAAATTAATTGTTATATAAAAAAACCACAAAAACGCAAATTTAATTGATCAGAATGTTTTTAAAAACATTCTGAATGTTTTTAAAACATTCTTAATGTTTTTAACAATATAAACTATGTTTTTATTTTTATTTTTTTTAATAAAATGTTTTTATTTTTTTTAATGAAATGTTTTTATTTTTATTTTTTATACTGTAAATCATGCGCGGAGTGTTGCTACATCGACTATCTTATAGCCTGACTCGCAAGGGAGTGCTGCTACATCGACTGACAAATAGCCTGACTCGCAAGGGAGTGCTGCTACATCGACTGACAAATAGCCTGACTCGCAAGGGAGTACTGCTACATCGACTGACAAATAGCCTGACCCGCAAGGGAGTGCAGCTACATTGACTGAGGGTTTGGTTGGGGCAGGCAGTCTTTCATTATAAAAAAAAAAAAATTCCGGTCTTGCATTTTAATTTTTACTTTTTGTCAACAAAATATGGAAAAAACTTTCGGACAACATCTAAGGGTTCTATATATATATATATATATATATATATATATATATATATATCTATATATATATATATATATATATATATATATATATATATATATATATATATATATGTACGTATGTATATATATATATATATATATATATATATATGTACGTATGTATATATATACATATATATATATATATATATATATATATATATATATATATATATGTATGTATGTATGTATGTATATAGAACCCTTAGATGTTGTCCGAAAGTTTTTTCCATATTTTGTTGACAAAAAGTAAAAATTAAAATGCAAGACCGGAATTTTTTTTTTTTTAATAATGATAGACTGCCTGCCTCAACCAAACCCTCAGTCGATGAAGCAGCTTTCCCTTGCGAGTCAGGCTATTTGTCAGTCGATGTAGATATCTATAGATATCTATCTTTCTATCTATATACATATATATATATATATATATATGTACGTATGTATATATATATATATATATATATATATATATATATATATATATACATATATATATATATATGTACGTATGTATATATATACATATATATGTATATATATATATATATATATATATATATATATATATATATATAGATCTATAGTTTGTTGGCTTTGGGAAGAGCGGATGGAAAAAAGTGAAGCTTACGCCAACACAAACGTCACTTTTAATTACTTTTGACTTTCGTCCAACATTTTCGTGTTGGACGAAAGTCAAAACCATTAATTTAATTACAAATTAATTGTTATATAAAAAAACCACAAAAACGCAAATTTAATTGACGAAAATCTTTTTAAAAACATTCTGAATGTTTTTAACACATTCTGAAACAATGTTTTTAACAATATAAACAATGTTTTAATAAAATGTTTTAATTTTTTTAATAAAATGTTTTTATTTTTATTTTTTTTAATAAAATGTTTTTATTTTTAATTTTTTTACTGTAAATCATGCGCGGAGTGTTGCTACATCGACTATCTTATAGCCCGACTCGCAAGGGAGTGCTGCTACATCGACTGACAAATAGCCTGACTCGCAAGGGAGTGCTGCTACATCGACTGACAAATAGCCTCACTCGCAAGGGAGTTCTGCTACATCGACTGACAAATAACCTGACCCGCAAGGGAGTGTTGCTACATCGACTGAGGGTTTGGTTGGGGCAGGCAGTCTATCATTAATAAAAAAAAAAAATTCCGGTCTTGCATTTTAATTTTTACTTTTTGTCAACAAAATATGGAAAAAACTTTCGGACAACATATTAGGGTTCTATATATATATACATATATATATATATATATATATATATATATATATATATATATATATATATATATATATATATATATATATATATATTTATATATATATATATATATATATATATATATATATGTATATATATATATTTATATAGATATAGATATAGATATAGATATATATATATACATATATATATACATATATACATATATATATATATATAGAGAGAGAGAGAGAGAGAGAGATGTGACGCGTTTTTTTGGTTCTTGTTTTTTTGGTTTTTTTGATCGTTTTTTTGGTTTTTTTGGGAAATATTTAAAAATTCATCATTTAAGCTACTAAATTAAACTTTAATGGCAATATTATTAAACACATTTTATATTCAGATTTATATAGAAAAACAAAGGTTGAATTTGACTAAAATTCTTTTTCTTTTGGTATGTTTAAAGGTTTTATTGTTAATGTTTAGGTTAACACGCTTATAGCAGTCCTGTATAAAAAATTATTAGTTAACTTTATCTTCCTCTATTTAATTTTTATTGACTTTATTGTTATATATTGACACAATAAACACTTTTTATCTAAATTTAATATACTTAAATACATTTACTTAATTTTATTTAATATTTGATATATATATATATATCATTATTATTATTATTATTATTATTATTATTATTATTGTTATTATTATTATTATTATTATTATTATTATTATTATTATTATTATTATTATTATTATTATTATTAATTTACTGTACTTATAAGGTTTTGAGTTACAAATAAAAAGTTATAAGCAGTTTTAAAAGCTCTTTTTAATAATCAATTATGTTCTCTATTTAATTATATTTAAATTTTAGATATTTTGCATAACATAGTAAATTGTAGTTTTAAAAATGATTAAAGCAGGCCATACAAGAGGGAGAAATAAAACCATAGTTGCCAATTTATTAATTTCCATGAAACAAATTAGCAAAATGGAAAGAGTTAAATGTTCCTTTTGCTTTGACATTATGTCTAAAAACGGAACTCAAATGACTAAGCATATTGAAAAATGTTGAAGATGTCCTAAAGAAATAAAAAGTCTATATGCAAATAAATTAGTTCATAGTCAAAAACAGCAAGACTCTTCTGGAGATGCTGAACCAAAAGCAAAAAATCCACGATCTGATTCTTTTGGAACATCCTCTTTTGAATCAATTTGTAGAAGTAAAACACCAAGTTCCGTGTTTGACAGCATGACAAAAACTGAAAAGGTGTGTTTTATATTTTTAAATTTTAAGATTTAATTGAAGAATTAACTGATATGGCAACTAGCTTATTAAAAGTTCATGATGCATAGATTTAAGATTTGTTTCATGATTGGCTGATGTACCAATATGACATTATCTTTTGCAGGAACTGATCAATGCACACCTAGC
>NC_088932.1:21075000-21085000 GCF_038396675.1 Hydra vulgaris | reverse complement strand
TATATATATATTTATATACATATATATATATATATATATATATACATATATATATATATATATATATATATATGTATATACATATATACAGTTATGGCCATTAAAATCCTACCACTGCTGAATATAAAGAAAAACAGTCTATGCATGCAAATAATCAATTTATTTTCTTCCCTGACATCAATGATTAGTTAATTAGCTTTTAGCCAATCACATTAGCGTTTATTTTATTGCACTGTAAAATTTATTAAGCTATATATCTCATTTTAGGGTATGGATTATCATTTAACTGTCACAATTTAATTATGACTACAAAGGAAGGTCTTCGTGTTAGTATTAAACTTTTATGGGAGGATGGTGCAATTGAGCGTCAGATATCAGCAAAATTGCGAATGCCAAAATCTACTGTTCATGATATTATACAACTAATCAAAGACACGGGATCCACTGCACCCAGAAAACGTTTTGGTAAAGCTAGAATTACTAGCAAACAAACAGACAATATGATACGCAGGGCTGCTGTGAGAGATCCAACAATATCCAGCACACAAATCAGGGCAGATCTACCTAATGACGTTACAGTCAGCACTCGAACAATTAGAAGACGTTTATTTAAAGATGCAGGCCTACGTTCTCATCGTCCAGCCCTCAAACCGTGACTGTCTTTAAAGAACATCTGTGATAGGATCGCATTTTGTAGAGCTCACAGACACTGGTCAATAACCAAATGGTGCCAGGTAATGTTTAGCGACGAGACACAAATAAAGCAATTCGCTCCGCATAAGTCATTAGTTCGTCGCCCACCTAATCAGCATTTTAATGCAAGGTATACCGTACCAGCTGTCAAGCAATGTCCTTCAATTATGGTGTGGGGCGCAATAGCTTCATCTGGTCGATGTGGTATTTATTTAATGCAGAAGGGACAGACTGTTAACTCCCAACAATATCTAAAAATCCTTCAAGAAAAGGTTCCAAATTTGATGGAAATTTGTCGTTGCAAAATATTCCAGCATGATGGTGCACCAGGTCACCAATCTCATCTTGTAAAATCTTGGTTAGAGGATCACAACGTTCAGGTTCTGGGTCCTTGGCCAGGATCATCCCCAGACTTGAACCCAATCGAAAATTGCTGGGTCAAGTTAAAGTCAGCAGTATCCAGAACTAATCCTACATCACTGGACGATCTAGCGCACAAAATTTGTCAAGCTTGGATTACTGAAATAACGCCAGAATATTGTCAGGCTCTCGTGGATTCAATGCCAGATCGCATTAATGCAGACTTAAAAGCACATGGTGGTGCCACTAAATATTAAAAACATTGAATATGTACAATATGTTACATTATAATCATTAATTGTTACTGTTATTCTTTTATTGCTATAATACAATTGTTTATTACTACATTAAACTAGTTTTAAGTAAAATGATACTGGTGGTCGGATTTCAATGGCCATAACTGTATATATATACATATATATATATATATATATATATATATATATATATATATATATATATATATATATATATATATATATATATATATATATATTTATATATATATCAATATATATATATCAATATATATATATATATATATATATATATAAATATATATATATATATATATATATATATATATAATATATATATATATATATATATATATATATATATATATATATATATATATATATATATATATATATATATATTAGTAGAAAATCACTTAACTAAATTTTTTTTTCCATTTGAGACACTGTGTTTCATCAACAAAGATTCATCGGAAATGAATGATCAAATTAATAAAACTTCAATTTATACCAAAAATTAAATTACAGGAAGTTGCAAATGTCTTAACTACTGTAAATTTTCACACATTTTTGGAATTTGCTGACACTATTATAAAAAGAATTCTTTAGAAATGATTACTTATGCTATTTTTTTAAAATGTTTTTTTAAAAAAAGGGTAGTTAATGTAAATAGTAAAAAGGGTAGTTAATTTAAATATACATATATATATATATATATATATATATATATATATATATATATATATATATATATATATATATATATATATATATATATATATATATATAAATATATATATATATATACATATATATATGTATATATATAGAACTCTTACTGATTGTCAGAAAGTTTTTCTGTACTTTGTTGACAAAAAGTAAAAATTAAAATGCAAGACCTGAACTTTTTTTTTATTAACTGACAGACTGCCTGCCCCAACCAAATTCTCAGTTGATGTAGCAGCACTCCGTTGCGAGTCAGGCTATTTGTCAGTCGATATAGCAGTACTCCATTGCGAGTCAGGCTAATTGTCAGTCAATGTAGCAGCAGTTTGTTGCGAGTCAGGCTATAAGATAGTCAATGTAGCAACACTCCGCGCATGATTTACAGTAAAAAAAATAATAATAAAAATATTTTATTAAAGAAAATAAAAATAAAAACATTTTATTAAAAATAATAAGAATAAAAGCCTTGCTTATATTATTAAAAACATTCAGAATGTATTAAAAACATTCAGAATGTTTTTAAAAACATTCTGGTCAAATAAATTTGCGTTTTTTTGCGTTTTTTTAAAAAAATGATTTTAAAAAAAAATGCAAAATTTCGTCCACGTTGGACAAAAGTCAAAAGTAATTAAAAGTGACATTTGTTGGCGTAAGAATCATTTTTTTCCTTCCATGCTTCCCAAATGCAATAATCTATAGAACTATATACATATATATATATATATATATATATATATATATATATATATATTATATATATATATATATATATATATATATATATATACACACACACATATATATGGGTGGCTCTTAAAACAAATTTATCAAAAATGCCTGCTTAAACCCTCAAAATGTGCTCTATATGATATTTTTGAAAAAAAAAAATTTAGGTGTAGCTCAAGACCAAAAAGAAGCAAAATTTTAGAAAAAAAATCAACATTTAATTTTTTAAAACATTTTTACAAAAATCTTGAATTATAGTTTGTTTTCTTTTTTATGTTTTTTTATAAAATGAATAATATTTTTGAAATTTTAATATAATTTTACTACTTTTGACACCCAACATGATATACTTATGATAAGATAAATTTTTGATAGAATCATAGACCTGGACAGATTACAAGAAAATACTTGTAAATGCTATAAATGAACATATACTAAATATAGAATATTAAATATAAAGAACAAAAGAACTATAATTAGCTATAACTATATTATTGCAAAGCTAATGGAAACTTATTATTTCAAAACTTTTTTAGACACAATTTATCGTTAACAAACAAAATGTTTTACAAAATATAAAAACCTGCTAAATATTCTTGAAAAAAACAGTGATGAAGCAATTAATCCAGCATCTATACCTAAACACAAATGATCATACAGTCAAGTATACAATTGTAATTGAAAACTTTAAGTTTAAATTTTATAAAAAAAAGGAAAAAATAAACAAAATAAAGTGAAGGAATCTATACCAATAAATAAATGCAACGTTTATGCCAACAAAAACACATTCAAAAAAAAAGTAGTTCAAAAAAAAAGTTTTCAAATTCCTGATACAAGTCTTGCTCTGTATCATAAAAAATTGATAGATCAAAGCAAAGAGTATGATAGTAAAGTAATGGAGGCCTGTATATAGAAAAGTAATAATAATAACAATAAACATAAATAGAAACAAAAAGTAATGTTGGCCTGTAAATAGAAACAAACGAATGAAGTTAAAGAAAAGTATATACAATGTATTTTATTTGATGATAGAAAAATAACAAAAACAGTTTAATATGATGAAGATGGTAAATATCACGAAAGTGAGATCAAAAATCATTATTGTTTTTGTTCTAAGCCTGGTGGAAAAAATAAAACAAAAGTTTTATTTTCATTTTAATAAATTGTAATACTTTTATCACCATTACTATATTTTAATATATTTATATTTTTATATATATTTATCTTTATTTTTTATTTTTATACAATATATTTCAAATATGCTGAAAATGAAAAACAATAGGTTGAAAGGATGGAGGGTGATTATTGGGCATACCAATAAGTTGCCACTCCACTTTGTACGGTAAAACATTAACTGAAAACAGATTCACAGTTAACATTAAAAAATTTATTAACAAAGTAACATTTCTTCCTATTTCTAAACACTAGCTAGAAATTATTGTTGAGCTAACTTATTTTGAAAAAGAAGTTGTAGTCTCATTGTCTACAGATCATTAGTATTTGTACAAAAAATATAATCAGCAGCTTAAGGTATTTTCCCTAATGATTTGAAATCCACACAATCATGCAAGGTGGTTGAATCTCGCAAATAAACTACTTTAAATCTAGTACTCTGACGATGAATTAAAAAACAAAAAACTAAACAGCTTGAAATTACTAGCAGAGCTCATCATTGGAGTCTGTTATGTGATTTGAAATTAAGGTAATATACTTAGTTTAGTAAATAAATACTGAATACAAATTTATAAATTCTCTTTGTTAAAAACTATAACTTACATTTCAAATTGTAATACATTAATGCATAATAGTTTATACTTTCATTTATATTAGATAAAAAATAGTTGGAATAATGCCTCATGTCATATTTTAAACAGCTAGCCTTGGTTAAAAACCAGAAGAAACATGTGCAGGATATTTTATTAATGTGCGTCTACTCATCTGCCTGGAATGAACTTAGCAAATATATTCAATGCTCTGTTGTTCAGATGAACAAGAAAGGAGATTTGCTGTGCTAAAAATCATTGATATAAGAAAAAATAAAAACGAGAGACAGAAAATGTTGAAGTGGAAAAAATGCTAACCATAAATATTGAACCAAGTAAACTGTTAGTTTTAATAAACTGGAAACAGAGAAGATCAGTGATTTGGTTCCGACTTTGTTGTTCAATAACCGTACCTAAATTTCCTGTTAATAGTCAATCTATTAAAAGCATTGAAAAAAAGGTCACAGGCTTCAATGATGGTCCATGAGGATGAGAGAAAAGGCAGCTTCATAAGGGCTGGTACATAGAGGTCTGATGGTACATGGAGAGCTTGAGTGCTAATCAGAAGATTTATTGAAAATGTTCTAATCGATATTTCAACTTTTTAATAGGCATTATTACAGGCTAATAATATATTTAAACAACTTACAAACAACACAAAGTTGTGATTTATGGTTACTTTAATATATCATAGGGTAACTTGGGTTAAGGATTCAATTTAGAATTGTTTTACTTGATTGGAATAGTAACAAAGCAGATTGGAAAACTACATGAAATTGATATATTTAGGATAAACCAATATTTTTAATTTCAAAATTACCTGACCAAAATATAAGATATAAAAATAAAGAAAACCAATTCTCAGTATTATATGGTCAGTAATATAGGGTGTTATAAGACAAGAAAAACGGCCAACCAAACCTAAATTCAAAAATTTTTTGACTCACTCTAAGATATATAAGTAAATGTGTATATAGATCAGCAAATGCTTACTCATTTTGGTTCTTTTTTGGATACAGCTTTTTTAGAAAAAAATGAAAAATAATAATTCCTTCATTAATACTTTTATATATATATATATATATATATATATATATATATATATATATATATATATATATATATATATATATATATATATATATATATATATATATATATATATATATATTATAGATGAGAAGGCTTTTTTTTTTAATTTTAGTTACAACCATCTTTCAACTCTTTAACTCCAATACACAAACAAAGCCACTACATTGAGAAACAAGTTAAATAGTACTACAAAGGACGTGATGGGGATTGAACTCATAACTTTTCACTTACAAAGTGAATGCTCAACCACTACATCACTACCACATTTTAATTAGCTAACACTCATTTAGTTAATTATTGCACGGATGTCTTAATAACAAGCACTATTTTGCTATTTATAGATTATGCCTAAGAATGTTTTAAATCTAGTTAACAGTGATGAATGAACTTTATTATTAAATAAAAATAAATTAATAATTAATATATATTACAACTTTATAGTTACCTGCTTGAACTTCTGATGCTCCAAATGACTAAAAAAAAAGAAAAAAAACAAAAACAAACAAAATAAATATAAGTATAACAAATTTCAAAAAATAATAAATTTTGAAAATTCAAAAAATCCAAAACTTTTAAAACACTATTTAACAGTCTAAAAAAAGGCTAACTATTTAGTAATTCTTTATTCGACATGTGTTTTTTGATTATCTTCTATATATATAACCTATTTTGAAAATATATAATCCTGTTTTCTATTCTTAATCTTTTACTTATAACTTTACTAGTTGTTCTATTTTATTTATTAACTATTTATTTTACTATTTAAAATAGTTTAAATCAAAAAATGAAATTACCTTGACAAGTTTTGGCAAGTAAGAGAAAACAGTTGTCATCGTCATGGCATCAATAAACTAAAAGAAACAATCATGATAAGATACATACTCTATTATCATGCAACACATTAGACAAGTACAATTACAATTAGGCAGCACAGTTTAACAAATTAGATTAAAAAAAAAAAAGTTATGAGTTGTAAAGTCATATTTACATCTTCTTAATTTCAATTAACTTTTTATAGTACTTTTATTTAAATTTTATTTAACTTTTATTACTATTTGTCACTTTAAATGTATAACAATAGAACTTTCCTTTGTCTTTTGAGCAAATCTCACTAAGAATAATGGGTTGCAGCCTATGCTGTCTATTACAAATTGTAAGTTTCTAAGAGTGTGAAAAAGAAAATAATAGCTCTTGAAAAATAGTTTTTTTCCAAATGAAATTAAAAGATTAGGCATACCAATACCTAAATACAAAAGAATAGCACAAAATAATTGCCCTTGTATTTACTAAAACAAGATGTTTTTATGAGCTAAATGAGGAGCCCATTTGCAAAACACGCTAAGTCAGAGATTTAAATAAGTCCAAAAAACCAAGAAAAATTAAACTACTACCACAAGTTAAAATTTAGTTAGTATTATACAAATGTTGTAAGCATTTATTGAAACTACAATGTATAACCAACAAATAAACATTATAAATAATTACCATATTTCTTTATCCAGTTCCACACAACTATGAATATTCAACGAGAAATCATATTCTGTTTATGATACTAAAATTTTTACATTTTTTGTATTGTGTGTTGATAACTACAACACACAGTTAGCCTTAACTAAATTTAGGTTTTCTGAATTGTGTCCAAATTAATTTTAACGTTTTCTGAAAGAGTATAGTTTACTGATCAACATGTATATAGTCCACCAAATCAGAAAAACCTATTAAGAAATTATGGCATTTTAAAGATTTTTTCGCGTCTTTTATTTTGCGCCTTTTTTTGCAAGTGTTTTGCGCCACTTTTTGGTCCGCCATGTTTTTATTCAAAATTTTATTGTAAAAGTTACAGAAAATTTATTGGAAATGAATAATACAGATGGTATTGTGTTATATAACAGTTTAAGAGTGGATAATCACAGAGTCAGAATGTTTTAAATCATCAAAATATTTACAAATATAAAATTAAAAACTATTTCTTCTTGAATTGAATCACTAAAAAATATCAACATTTAGATCAACATGTCCAAGAGAAACAAGATGTTTTACGTTATAAGAACTTATTGCCCTTACTAAATTATGTCGATAATTAGAATTATTTGCGGACACCTTGTACCGGTTCCACGAGGCAGTTTTGAAGAGGTAGTGAACACTTTCTCCTGATTGCTACGAATAAACTCCAAGGTGCATTTTTTTTGTTTTACAGAATTCAGATACATGATTGAACAGGATATGAAATTTTGGTGTTAAAGTAATACCATGTTCTAACAT
Source organism: Hydra vulgaris (assembly GCF_038396675.1). Classification (NCBI taxonomy): domain Eukaryota; kingdom Metazoa; phylum Cnidaria; class Hydrozoa; order Anthoathecata; family Hydridae; genus Hydra; species Hydra vulgaris. The sequence goes on along the minus strand of NC_088932.1, from coordinate 21,077,121 downwards.
CAAATTTTTATAGCAGGCTTTTAAATTTTCGATATTAATTTGAAAGTTTGAGTCAAGTCCAGATCCAAAGCAAGACTCAACAACTAAATTTAACAACCTTAAGCATTCTCCAAAAGACATTAGTTTAATTGGCAGCTTATCATTAAAGACTTCCCACTTTTTAAGAATATTTCAAGAAGAATTTCCATTAAATTTTCCACTATGCTGACCAGTCTTAATAATTTGCAACTGTTCGTAAATTTTCTTTATATTCATTTCCAACCAAATCTGCTCCATGTTATATATTACATGGTTGACAGTTCCCTCCATTATATAAAGCTTCGGTAAAACAAGTCTATCTACAAGAAATTCAGAGGGGTTTCCATGTACTAATACAGGGTCTATACAATTCTTAAAATGTTGTGCACACTTAGGCTTTGAACCAGATTCTTTGAATTTTTAAAGTTGTTTTGACAGCTCTCGAAAGTCCTGTATGAAGCATTTGTCCAAGTTTCTCTTCTATCCCACTCACATACATAACAGGGATGAATTGAACTGCTACTTAGAGATATACCTGTCAGAATTTGACTAAGTTTTATGTCGCGTAACTCAATGTGCTCAACTTTTTGAAGATTTAATTTTTCAAATAATATTTTAATGTTTAAATATCTTTCTGGGATTTCTGGAGCTACTAGAAGAAGAAATGAAGCATTTACTGACGAATCTTTGAACATCTTTTTTAGATCATCTTTATATAAAGACCTGCAAGCTGTTACTGGTTTTGTTTTAAGGTAATCTATTTAAACTTTTTTCAAAAATTTCATTGAGATTAACTATATTTAAACAAAATTTGATAAAACCACTTCCCCCGTCAACAGCAATTTTTAGCAACTGATTTCTAGAATCAACACATTTAAACTCCAGGGGTAGTTTAACAAAAAGAGTAACATAATTGTAGTACGCTACTGTAATATTTTTATATTCCAAAGTTTTATCTTTTTTTTTTCTTCGGTAAATAATGGAAGAAGATAACTGTCCAAATCAGAGACACAGTCTTTCAGTCCAGGTTCTACGGCGCATCTTCTTTTTTCAACAACTCTGTAATTATTAATTTTTTTATATAATAAGTTTTACTCCAAATATTGCATCATTTTATTGTGCAGAATTAAATTTGTATTAGTATTGTGATTTTATCTTATCATATTAACAAGTTTTATCATTTGATGGTTACTTAAGGAAAGAGAATTCTGAATATAAAGGAGATTTTTGTGAGTAAAATTAGTTGTTTTTGGAGTATTCTCAGATCCAATATATAGTTTCAGTTTACTACCTCCTGTCTTCAATGAAATGGTGTTACCACTTTCACTACATAGCTTTTCGTTAATAACATGAGAAGGTATTTGTTCCTTGACATCTAGATAAGTTACAAAACTATGGAGACTGAATGAAAAAGGTTTCGACAACTTTAGATTGTTAAAAAGGCTATAGGTTCAAAAGCTTACAAAGGTTTTTTTCAATTAAAATTATCATTTTTGATTTATTATTCTTAACATTTCTTTCACTTATCTCTCTATTAGTAACGCAATGTAATATGGTTTTTCTAATACCTTGATATCCAGATGCAGCTGATGTATTATTTCTGGAAAAATAAAATTACATTTTCGAACTCATTTTCTATAGAACATGGTATACAACCTTTTACAGTCAAATAATTAAAAATATAAAAACATTTTCTACCTAAGTGTTGTTGCATTGCATTTATGAGGCAATCCTCTTTTAACTTTAGTCAGACAAGAACTACACCGCGGACTAATAGCTGCCGTTTTAAAACTCTTTATACCAGATTTTTTCTTGGGTATCCTTCCCTGCGTTCTTGCGATTTTGCATATTTCACAGCTGCAAGTTTTTAGTTTCCTGAAATTATATAAAAAATATAATTTTATGATTCTTTACAACAGATATACAAATAAAATAACATTTTACCCACTTCGTGTTTTAACTGGTATTGTCATCTTTGACCAGTCAATGTCAAAATTAATTTTCTGCCTGAGATCAACAACATTGGTTCTTTCAACTATACCCCTACACCTTAAAAAGATAAAGATATGCTAGTACCAAGCAAAATGTGATTTGATTCATTTA
>NC_088932.1:20922500-21070000 GCF_038396675.1 Hydra vulgaris | reverse complement strand
CATAACGATTTCTTTTATTTGAATTTCTATGACATCAAATTAAAGAGAAAACACAACGTTCAATAATCTGAAACTACTTAATTTATACATTTTGACCTCAGGCTTGAAAAACTTTGTGCAACAAAATACTGTTCAAAAAAAAACTTATTTGAATATTTTATGATTTTACTTTTGCTATGGAACACTTGCTTACAAAACGCTAAACTTGAATGAGACCTCAACAGTGCCGTTTTCCCCCGGGAGGCCAAAAGGTTAAAAGCATCTGAGTAAATTTTAAAAATGAGTATATACATATATATAATTTTTTTTTTTTTTTTTTTTGTTCTTTTATCTTTACAATGTTGTGATTCTTTATAACTGATACAAATTTACAATGTTTATAAAATATATAATGGTCAGAGAAAAAAAATAAAAATCTCAAAATTTTATAGAATACAAATAATATAACCACAGGGTATTATTAATATTATAAGAACGCGGGAAACTTGCAGAAGATCAGATGGTCTTGTCATCAAGAAACCGCTTGTACTAGTAATTTTTTTTGTATTTTCGTTTTACATGTTTCTAGTTTCACAAAATATAATTGTTATATTTTGTGAAACTAGAAACATGTAGTTCATTTTATATTGGATATAATATAATGGTTGTTCATTTTATATTGGATATAATAAAATGTAAGATAATAAATAATTTATAAATGCTAGATTTTAGGGCCAATATTTGCGAAGAAATTGTTGAATTGTTCGGTAATAGAGTTGTGTTCTGTTTCATTTATAATAATTCTATCTGCTTTTTGTTTTTATATATTTTTTATATATAGCTGTTTGTTTTTATATATTTTTTCAATTATTTCTTTCATGATTTTCCATGTTTTTTTGGTATCTCCATTTGTTTTTTGAAGTAATTTAGAATAATAAACTTTTTTAGAATATTTTCTGATTTTTTTGTAAAGATTTTTATATTGTTTATAAGTAGATAGGTTATCTTCAATTCTGTTTTTTAAATACTTAACATATAGTTTTTATTTTGTTTTTGAAGATTTTTTAATTCCGCTGGTGATCCATGGACAGTACAAATGTTTTACTTTGATTTCTTTTTCTTTGTTTGGAAAATGATTATTATAGTGTTTTAGAAAAATATCTTGATAATTCTGTAAAGTGATAAATCTGAAAATATCTGTGAAAAATATCTGTGAAAGTATTATTTACAGAGTTTGTATTCCCAAGGTTACATTCTTGATACATTTTAACCCAATCTACTGCCGATAGTGTGTCTTTAAAACATTGAATAGAGTTTTTATTTATTTTTATTTTATAAATTTTTTTTTCGATTTATTATTTATTTTTGTACCATGTTTTATTGTAAAGTAAATTGGAAATGGATCTGTTATATCAATTTTTTTTATTCCTGTTTTTAAGGAGGTATCTAGAAATGAGTTTGTTAGTATGTTATCTATATATATATTTTACCAATTATTAGTAAACCGTGTGGGTTTACTAATAATTGGTAAAATACAATGTTGAAACATGTTATCAAAAAATAATTTAGTAATCGAATACTCTTTGTATTTTAAACAACCTATGTTTAAGTCTGATACAGAACAACTTTTTTTGCTCTTTGTTGATTTTGAGACAAATTTCTTCTAGAATATTAGAACACTTTTTAATATTACCTTCAGGTGGTCTATAACAAATAGAGACTATAATATTTTTAAACATGGAGTTGATGATCTCTATTGTAAAGACCTTACTATCGGGATTAGAAATGGAGTGATCTTTTCTCACTTTTATCACTTGATCATTCCGAACATAAGTTGCGATCTCTCCTCCTTTTTTGTATGCTTTCCTTTCAGAAGATAATAATTTATAATTGGGAATTTGAAAGTTAGAGTTATTTTGGATTGATTCATCAGGACACCAAGTTTCTGTTAGGCAAATCATACTGAATAAATAATTGCAATCAATTAGAAAATGTTTAAGTTTGTCAAAATTTTTATTTATGCTTCTTATATTTATGTGAATTACCGTAAAATTATTTTTATAAGCTTCAAGTTTATAAAAATAATTTCAGTTTTAAAAGTTTCTTTTTCAAAATATCGAGAATAAAAATTATTCATTTAAAATTATTCATCAAAAATTTGCGTATCAGCGTCATTGAGAATATTATTCGCAGTTTCTAAGACATTAAATTTAGGGGGGTCCAAAATTCTATATTTTTTGTTTAACCAGTTATTCTTTATTAATTTTTTTAGAAAAGTTTGAAAAACAATTCAGTTTTTTCTATTTTTTTGTGGTTGGCCTTCTACTTCTATTTAAACATTTTTAAAGATACAAAAAAATATTAATAATAAATAAAAAAGAAAAATCTTTGCATTGATTATTTTGCGTATAAACTTTTATTTAACATAAAGTTACGCAACTTTATGTTAAAATTTATGCAATTTCAATTTTGATTGGATAAATTTGAATTAAAATGAATAATAGTTACAAAGCCACTGTCTAAACACACTTTTTTTTTTGAAACACATTGGCTCACTTTGAGATTAATGTGACCCATATATATAGACATAAATTCATAAAATTAGACAATTTGGAGTTATAATCATTTTGGGAAATTACTTTGAACTTTTCATATATTTGTGTTTTTTCTCAAATTTTAAGGAGTTAAGCATTTTCTAAAATACTTAGTTATGAAGCAATTTTCAAGTTTTCCTGTCAAATTTTCACAGAAATCTCTTTAAAATTGGCTGTATTTGAAAATCGCTGGGGCCAGGGTTGTAAAAAAAAAGGTGTATGATACACCTCTACCCTAAACAATTAATTTCATTAGAACTAGCCAGCAAAATGTACCTTAGTTTGCAAATGTGAGAGAACAAGGTTTTTTTTTTCACTGGTAAAAAAAATAAACACACTTATTTAACAACTGTTCTCCCTGGTTCTGATTGGGGTGTTTTGGCATACGCAGGTACATATTTATTTAACCCAGCAACTTTAACGGTTTTTGTTTAAAAAAAAATTTTTTTAATGAAATCTTTTTTTAAAAAATACCTAACAGCTTTGATTTTAAGCTTGAAATTTGAATCAATTTTCCTGGATACCTAATTTGTATGATTTGATTGAGATCTCAATCAATTACAACTTCATTATCTAGTAGCATAGCATAAAGAAAGTTTTCTTCACAGCATCAGTCAAAGTTACCCTGAAGATTTACCAATACATTATTTTGAACTCTGTTATCTCCTGTTTGTTGATGAACTGTATTATTTTAGACCAGAAAAAGGATTACTTTCATAAGTAAAAGTTAGACGATGTTTATATTTTGTGGTTTGACACAAGGCAGGTTTGACACAGTTTGACACTCCATTATTCTTGTATTTCATTGTCTTGTATTTTCAAAAATTTATTTGTTCATTTCATAAGCTAATGAATTTTTGTCTTTTTTTCTATCTACACCAATTACTTTTAATGTAAAACTTCTTGACAGTGCATAGTATCAATTGAATTAGCCACTCTAGTTTTTTCACAAATTACCCTATATTCTGTTACTACACAGTCAATTTTTTTTTAGATTTCAATTCACCTCCTCAAAGCCATGAAGGCGTAGATGTGGTTACAACCCTCTCTCAACTCTATAACTCCAAAATAACGAATTTTGAAGAACAAGGCCGCTGCGTAGAGGAACAAGTTGAGCGCGGTACTACCAGGGACGTGGTGTGGATTGAACTTGGAACTTCTCGCTTATGAGGCAAGCGCTCTACCACTACCTTACTACCGCATTAATTAATGGATTCTTTAGCATTAGTAACTTCATATCATAGTACTATTTTTCATTAACTCTTTGCTTTTCAAACTAGTCACTTCCAGCTGTATCTAAAGTTAAGGATTCAACACTAAAAATTTTATCTGAATCAACTTCTGATGTTGTTTTAAGATTTCTCTGTCTAATTTGCCTTACAGTAGCCTCTTTTTTCTCTCTAATAAACAATTTTACAACCCTTGTTGCCACTTCTTGGTCCGCACTACCTAAATTCCAACTTCATTTTTGTCCTATCTTTCATCATTTGTCCTTTAAACATTCTCTTACCATAATAGGGGCCTAAAACAAGTAAGGTATTATAAAATTGAAAGTGTTTTAACTTAAAGTGACAAGTTGATGAAATATAAAGTCTCGTTCAAATGATTAGAGATAAGCAAATAATGCTCTTTTCTTTTACTTAATCTACCATTTTTGTGAAGTGTATTTGTAAATGCATAATGATACTAGAAAAAAAATTTCCATGTATTACTTTTCTCACAGAGACAAACTCTTTCATTGCACACTCACTTTTCTCGACATCAAGCTTGCCTAAATGTTTATTGTTTTGCTATCAAATTAAAATGATTTTTAAAAATTTGTTGTAAACGTTTCTGCAAACCTTTGAAGGTGATGGTGCTGGGGAGGGCGGGGGTTTCCAGGAGGTTTAGATAGGGTACTGGATTTCTAACTACACATATAAAATTCTTATCACTTAACATTCAAAAAAATTGTTTTAAATTGTATTCACCTATTTTTACAATTATTACTAATTGGAATATCACACTGACAAACAAACAGATCAAACAACATTTCCAGTTCTTTTGTAACCAATTTATAATGGGTATATGGACACTGCTTGAAATGTTCTGGAAATTTTATTTTTCAATGGGTTATCATTTATTAAAGGTTAAAAAAACTGATTTTTGTCACGTCAATTTTTAAGTCAAAAGTTAATTTCTGCCCGTAAAATAAATCTTTCTCAAACTTGTAACCATATTAAATGAGCTGTTTGTAAGTTGGCGAATCGCTCACGTGTAAATTATATGGTTTTCTACTCAATCTTTTCGACTAAATATTCTTTTTACTAAAGCCTTTGTAAGTCTTCTAAGCTTTTTTGAGCTCATGTTGATATCACAATATGAGTTAATCATTTAATTAAAAAGTAAAGTGAGAATCTTTCATTTAGTTTATATTTATTTAAGTAAAATATATTTTGGAAATTTAAACATGTTATATACAAACAGTAATGTTATGATTCCACATAAAACCATTATATATACAACTCATAATGTATTATTGAGTTATTAGACTAATTATTAATTAGTTACCAGCCCAAACATCCAAAAGTCCTAAAACATGGTATAAGCAAATAATAACTTTATTTATCCAATTAAAAGCATGATACAACTATTAATGTTATTTAATACGTAACAGCTGCACGTTAGTTAAAAAAAAACATAACGAATGCGTAACATGCAATACATAATATGCAAAATAATTTTTTTTAAGTGTTTACATACTGTGTATACACTTAATAACAATCAGTTTACGTATTAGTTAATATCTATCAAATATTTATTTAATATTTATCAAATTTGATAGATAATTTTTTTATCAACCATAAAGCGCTGTTGTTTACAGTAAATTTTTCAATATCAAAACTTTTAAACGATCTGAAAATTTTTATTTTCGGATCTTAAGTAACTCCACTGTGAAAATAGCAAAAATTTTATTTCCCAAAAAATTTCAAGATTTTGAAAAAAAATTTTTTACGGGAATTAATTAATATATATTTCATACATGACAGTGGCTTAATAGTAACATTTTAAAAAAAATGTAATAAAACTTTTTTTGTTAAAACGTAAAATTTATATAAACTTAAAAAATAGCTTTTGTTTTACTTTGGAAGAGAATACTTTGCTTTTATTATTGTTAACTAAACTTAGATATCAATTAAAATGAAAAAAATTGTAACAAGACGTAATAATAAAATAGCTTTAAATCAAAATAAACAAACTCCTTTAGAAAGTCTCCCTGTAGTTGATGAATTTTATCATACAAAGTTGCCTTTACTCAGAGATATTCTTGCACTTTTCTTTATCGAAGTCAACAATAAATTATCTTTTGAAAGTGCTTGTCGAAGAGTTGCAATGTTGGTAGAAATTCATTGGACAGAGCGTAATATCTACGCAATATCATATCAGGCCATTTTAAAACGTCTGCAAATTGAAATCAACAAATATCGCTACTTAAATGGTGTTGACAAAAACAAGCAAGGTGATAGTTTTTTAAGTAGATGTATTTCTATAAACGAATCTCTTATAAAACTTTTTGACATTTTCTGCTTTAATCCAGAACGTCGTGAAAAATAGAGAAGTTCTTCGGTATTTCAATGAATGCTGAAGACTACTCGTATCTAGAAAACATACGCGGTAACAGGAATTTTACATGTCAAAATGTTGATAAAACTTTCCATCAAAAAGTTATTAATGACAAAAGAAAAATGGAGAAAAAGATAAGAAATGAAACAGCAGTTTATCAGACAATGTACGTTGATAATGATAATAGCGAGTTAAGTGAATTTGAAGATGAAGATGAATTTTTTGAAAAAGAATTAACAAAAAATGAATATCAGTTCTTTGAAAAAGACACTGAACCAATTATAAAAAAGAGAGTTATGTTTGTTGATGTAAGTGAACCAAAACTGCCATACATGACGAGATCAAAATCAAAATTAATATTTGAAGATAGTTCTCACAATACTTATGTTCCACCTAATGTGCGACAATCAAAAAACTTAGTTATAAGTGATATCTACCATGCATGTGCAGAGTTAGATGGAGAAGGATTCTCGATAAGGGAAATCCAAATTGCACTAAAAAGTAATCGGCAATCGAACTTTTAAAACAAAATGAAAAATTCCCGATGAAACTGACCGTATATCTAAGTATGATAAAAATAATTTTAAAGGTTATTGAGAACACATTTATTGATTCTAACACACTCCTAACACGCAGTGCCATACGTAAAAAACTAAAACAGATGCACGCGTATTCTCTTGGCTTGATTGCAAACAGAGTTACTCAAGCTAAAAAGAGTGGCGATATAATAACTCACGCAACTGACTCTACCACTCGAAAGCATGTTGGGACCTTTGCACCTTTTGGTTTATATATTAACCGAGAATATTATTTTTCTTTGCCTACATTAGCAATTGCTTCAGAAACTACAGCAAATATTGCAGATGGAATAAAAGCAACATTCGAAATGTTACAGGAAGCCTCAAAATACGCCTCAGAAGAACTATACCAGAAGGTAGATGTTCATATGACTGACAGTACTGTTCATAATATAGGAATATCTAGAATCACAGCTGATACACTCGATGAAGAAATTCCTGCTGGTCAACTGTTTTGCACTTCACATACAGCTTTAGGTTTTGACAGAGCTCTTGAAAAAGTTCTAACCCAAATTGAAAATGAAATGAATATGGATATCCTTTTCAAAGGCTTTCTGTTAGATATATCTATTAACAAAAGTACGGAAACGTTATCCTTAACGTTTCTATCATGGGTACTAAACTTGTTTGGTCCGAGTTTTATTCAAAAATCATAGAATTATTGTAAAGAATTTAAAACTTTTATGCAGCGTAAAAACAAAGATATTTTCCTTTTTGAATTAAAAGATGTTCGATTTGAATGTCTTTCGAAATGTTCTTCAATAGTTTGCTTTCACTGGGATGACTTTAAGGAGTTTTTAGACCAACATGAATATATCACAAATAAACTTGCTTGTTTAGTCCGAGATTCTATGAACTTTGATTACATTATAGTTACTTTAGTCGTGGTAGCAGTTTTTGGAATGCAAGTTATTTTACCATTTTTCTGTAAAACTAAAGGTTAAGCCACGCATTCTAAACTGCAAATATTCTTTAGCAAGATGTATGCAAGCTTATCTAATGATGTCATAAATGAACAGTTCTTTGAATTTAAAGAGCTATGTGTTCCAGGAGTATCAAAGAGACTTTTTGAAAATCTCATTAAAGAGAATTAAACAGAAGTTATATATTAAATATCTATAAACAAAAACAACTGTTAGCGAAAAAATATATAAAAATTAAAAATATCTATATGAAAAAATACGTAAAAGCCTAAAAAGAAATTACTACTCAGAACTAATTAATAAATGTAAAAACGACTTGAAACGCGCATGGCAAATTATGAAAGAAATTACTGAAAAACAAAAATCATGCTTAGGTTTTCTGCCGCAGATATAAAAGTTGATAACATAAGTTTATATGACCCAAGAGCCATATCCCATAAATTTAATAAATTTTTTATTGGGATAGGTCCTTCCCTATCAAATAAGATTCCAAATACGACGGCGTCCTTTAATGATTTCCTCGTACCTATGGATAATTGCATTTGTTCTGATGAGTTAACCTCAGAATTATCTTTTGAGGAATTTGATGTAGCTTTGAATTCTTTGAAAAGAAACAAAGCAGCAGGAGCAGATGAAATTAATGGAAATGTAATTATAGACTGTCTCGGTATATTAAAACATGTTCTTTTTAAAGTTTTTAAAGCTTCTATTAATCTAGGAATATTCCCAGACCAATTAAAAGTTGCTAAAGTTACTCCTATCTTTAAAGAGGGTGACAGATCAAATATTAGCAACTATCGTCCAATCTCTGTCCTTTCGGTATTTTCAAAAATTTTAGAAAGAATAATGTCTAACAGAATTTATAAACATTTCAACAAAAATAACTTACTATATAACAAACAATTCGGCTTTAAAAAAGGTAATCAACAGAACATGCAATAATCCAGTTTGTGCATGAAATCACAGTACTTGTTAGGTATCTTCATTGACCTATCAAAAGCTTTCGATACAGTAGATCATTATATTTTACTACATAAACTTAAATATTACGGAATTAAAGGTACTGCTTTAAAATGGTTTAGAAGCTACTTAACAAAATGTAAAAACATTTTGTTATTAGTAAAGACGGTTATCAAAATAATTATCTTGATATCGTATGTGGTATTCCTCAAGGTTTAATCCTCGGACCTCTGCTTTTTTTTATATATAAAAATGATTTGAATAATGCCTCTAACCTAATAAGTATCATATACGCAGATGATACTAATCTATTCCTCTCAAGCAGTAATATTTATGAACTCTTTACCACTATGAATAAAGAATTAAAACATATATCAAATTGGTTTAAATGTAATAAGCTAACTTTAAATATTAATAAAACCAAATGGACTCTTTTCCATTCGATGCAAAAAAGCAATTTTTACCAACAAACTTGCCGCAACTTTGCATAGACGAAATTGAAATAAAAAATGATTCCGTTACAAAATTTTTAGGCGTTTATCTTGATAAAAACATCTCCTGGAATCAACACATTAATTATGTATCTATTAAAATTTCAACAAACATTGGGATTCTATATAAAGCTCGTAACTTCCTTAACAAAAATTTCTTAAGCCAACTTTAGTAATCTTTTATCCACAGTTACATAAATTATGCTAACAATGCTTGGGGGAGTACTGTAATAAGTATATTAAAACTTCTTTATTGTCGCCAAAAACATGCGATCCGCATAATTAACTATGCTGATCGTTTTACACATACTTAACCTATTTTTACTGAAATGAGGTTATTAAATTAATTTGAACTCAGTGTTTTTAAAGTTTTATGTTTTGTATACTTATGTAGAAATAATTTATTCCCTACCACTTTTAATAATATTTTCAAACTCAAACCTTACAACAAATAAGATATGAGAAGCATAAATTTTTTTAAATGAGCCGTTTTGCCACACAAAATTTAATCAATTTTGCATTGCTTCTCGTGGTCCCCATCTATGGAATAATATTGTTCTGCGGATATTCGATCAACCAACTTCCTTTTATCTTTTCAAGCTCAATCTAAAAAAATGTACTTTTTTCACTTGATAATATATTCAGATACTTCTAATATTTTGAAAATTGTTACTTAACTTGAATTTTATAACTTTTTTATTTTAATTTTTACTTTATTTTATTGTATGTTATACTTGTCTTTATTTTGCTTGCTTGCATTTTATAAGGTTTTGACGACAAGATCTTGTGATCTTCTTTCAGATCCTAGCTTATGTTTAATTGTTAGCAGTTTATATATGTGCGCATCTATACATGTGTAAGTGTATATATGCTTATATTTATATATGTAAGTGTTTTTTTTATTTTAACTATGCTAATATTAGAATTTTTTTAATTGTAATACTATATATACGGCATATAATTGCTCTGTCACATTTTAATGTAAGCGAAATTTAAAAAAAAAGATTATGGCTTAGAAGTTGTTGATGTAGTTCGAAAATACGTATCAAAGAACTTTGATGATTGCATTATTCTTGCAAATATAGTTCGGCAAAGTTTCACTATAGTTCTTCAGCACCAAAGAGGAAAGCATTATGGGTTTGGAGAAAGAAACAATGATCGATTACCTTATGAGTATTACATTTTTAATCAAGTTGTTGGAGTCGATAAAACAGTTACAAATAATATTGAACTTAAGCGTAAGTGTGGAACTCACAGCAATCGACTTCGAAAAAAACCGTCACTTTCAACAGTTTCACGTGGTAATGTTCTTAAATATTCAAACCATTTAAGAAATAAAGATTCAAATAATTTAGAATTATTTCGGAAAATATGTCCTATTGTTAGAAATATTGAAAGTATAGAATACAGTTGGAACCAGTGACAGATTCAACTGAGACAAAGCGACTTAACTAAAAACAACAAGCTTTACATCAGGCGTCCAAGAGAAATTCTATTTTGACTTGTTTAAAACTACAAGGCAACCCATTTACTAGTGGATCAGATGTCAGTGAATATATTGAAAAAGAGCAAGATCTGATAAAATGCCAAAAACGATTGAAGAATGACGTAATTTATTTTAGAGATACAAGTAGGTCATTGCCGCGGAAATCAACTCTATTTAAAATCATGATTTTTGATAAAAACACAAAAAAGCGCCGTCTTAACCTTCAAATTAGTAGCATATTCTTAGAAGAATATGCTACTAATTTGAAGGTTCTACTTGGAGAGTCATCACTGCAATCCACAATCACCAACGATGACTTCCATAAAGTTATTTCGCACTTTCAATAGAGGTGGAAACAAATTATTATTAATATTAGACATCTTGATGATGTGCAATGTTTAATTTTTTGTGTTATTTATAACTAGGTATAGGGATTACATGTTTTATTAATAAAATAAAATAAAAATATTTACCATGTGTTTTACATCGCTTATATTTGAAAATAATAATGATTTCATTTAATTTAACAGTAAATTGTTTTGTCAAAATAATCACTTTTATTAAAATTGAAGTAGAAGGCTAAATATAAATAATAAAGTAAAAACATTGTAAAATTCGAAATCAACATAAAAAGTAAATTAAGAAAAAGTGGTTAAACTACAAAAAATCTAAAAAAAAGTTAATTTTGGACTCCCCTAATTAAATGCATTATTTCAAAATCTATTATTTTATTTTTTTATTGCTGTTATTTTGAGAAAGTTAAATTTAGAACGCGTTAACTTGGTAGAACAGAAGTGTGTAGCGCTATTTTTTAAAATCTCATGTAAATGTTTTATCGTATTTTAAAATAGCGTATTTACCTTCGCTTCTTAGTTTTTTAACTTCTTCCCATAGCATTCTTCGATGATATATTGTTTCTTGAGCAAAGTCTTTATTTATGTGTAGGCCAGTTCCTTCAAGATACTTTACAGCATTGAGAATTTTGTTTTTGCCTTGAAGTTTAAAAGTTTTAAGACTAATGTTCTTGGTTTGTAGTCTTTGAATTGTCCAATACGATGAGCTCGATCAGTTTTGCTTAGAAAATTTCTTTTAACAGCTTTTTCGCAGTCTTCCCAACTTTCGCCTGGTGTTTCTTGTAGTCCATCTATTCTTCTCGATCGATTTTCTAAATCTATGGATTTTTTAAATGATTTTTCTTGGTCTTTTAATAAACGTTTCGTTTCTTTGAGAATACTTTTTTTATGTTCCTCAAGCTTGAAATCATTTTTTCGATGTTTTTTATCGTAATATCCATTTTTTTGTAAAAATTTCTCGGTACTAAATAACCTGCCTTTCTTCCGCAAGAGCAGGAGCGCAAAAAAAGAAAAAGTTTTGTATATTTGAATTGTACATTTGAAAGAAAAACTATTGAATAAACAAAAAATAAACGCAGAAAAAGTTTTCAGCAAAAGAAAAAAAAATTGATACGATTTTTAAATTTATCACGTTCTCTCCACTTCAAATATTTCAGGCCTTCTGTTCCGGTTGGCCTCCCAGTATTCAAACTTAACAGCAGTTTAAGATTTTTCTGAACATTAAGAACCATACATTTAGCCATTTTATTATATATTACACACCCTAAATACTAGATACACCCTAAATCAGGGGTGGGAAACCTGCGGCCCCCAGACACTCTTTGTGCGGCCCCGAAATGTAAAATTAAGAACTTAAATTAAAAAAAAAATATTTTAGAGAAAATAATGAAATTTAAATAATTACTTTATTTTTACATTTTAGTTATAGTAAAGTGTATGAATGCTAATGTTAATTAAGGGAAAAAATTTTTTAACTTGGCAAAGCTGGTACAGTAGTAATTGATTGACAGAAATAACAACAAAACAAAACAAAATGAATAAATAAAAACACCGTATGGATTTTTTTTTTGTGACAGTAGAAATCAATTGACTGTACGTTTTTGTATTATAATGTATATCATGGTTTTCTATTTGTCTAATTTTTCAACTAGTGTCAAAGTGTCAGTTCTCCCTAAAAAAGCAAGAACTGAACAAGAGGAAAATCGGTCTTTTAATGAAGAATGGGAGAATTTTATTTAAAATTAAATTACTTCATGATTCCAACCAAGGATAAAATGCTTTGCTTGTTGTGTGACCTCACAATTGCTACTTTGAAGAATGCTACAGCAAAGAGACATTATGAAAACATTCATAAGGATCATAAGTATGCAAAATTAGAGGGAGAAGCTCGAAAAAATGCATTAGCAAAACTGAAGTCTCAAGAGAGCAAACAACAGCAGACATTTTCAATTGTTCAAGAACATGGAAATAGAGCAACTGAAGCAACATATAAAATTGCTCTCATTCTTGGCAAAGGAGGAAAACCATATAGTGATATTGAAACCTTGAAGGCTTGCCTCATTGAAGCAGTGTCATGTATGGATCCAGATAAAGTGGATAAGTATAAGCAGCTTCCGCTTTTTCGGCAAACAATTACGGACCGTCTACATAAGCTTGTTACAAATAGTTCTGAGCAATTAATCTCAATATGTCAAATGGAGGACGCATATTATTCAATTGCTTTAGATGAGTCCACTGATGTGACTGATTCTGCCCAACTTCCGCTATTTATTTGGGTTATAACTGCAGACTTCAAAAGTTATAAAGAGTTGTTTGCTTTAGCAACACTAAAAGGAAAAACACGAGGCTGTGATATATTTGCTGCTTCCAAAGAAAAAATTTGTCAGTCTCAACTTCAGTTGAAAAATCTAGTCAGCATTTATTCTGATGGAGCTCTTTCTATGCGTGGAAAAAATGAAGGGTTTATTGCTTTCCTGAAAAAAGAATTGCCTGATCCAGATTGTCTGATTACATTTCATTGTATTTTCCATCAGCAAAGTCTTTGTGCAAAAGCTGCTACATTGGATGACACATTAAAAAAAGTTATAGGGATTGTAAATTATATAAGGGCAAATTCTTCACGCCATTGACAGTTTCGAAACCTTCTGCAATCTGATGAACAAACATATTCTGTGGATCTTCCTTACTATTTCAAAGTTCGTTGACTGTCACAAGGGTTAGTACTGCAAAAATTGCTTGAGCTTCGAAAACAAATTAAGGAGTTTTTTACAAGTCAAAAGGAGATCTGTGAGTTTTCTAATCCAGAATTTTGTAGAGATGCTGCATTCCTCTGCAATCTGATGGCAAAGCATAACATGCTAAATAGTTCATTGCAAGGTAAAACTGTGAAATGTGGCAACAGATTCAGGCACTCAAAAAAAAACTTGTTTTTCTCAAAGATGTTTTTGTGAGCTCTGGGAAAAAAACATTTCCCAGAGCTCACAAAAATTATTCTTGAACAAAAAAATGAGAAAAAGTTGGAAAATAATGATATATCAAGATATGAAACAGTCATGGATTCTCTGATTGCTAACCATGAGCGAGATCTCGTCTCGTTCTCGTTTCTCGTGAGAAATGGGACTTCTCATGAGAAACGAGAAATAGAAAATTCTCGCGAGAAGTAGAACGAGACTTAAATATTACATTATTTTCCAAATTAAAAATTATTATAATTTACAAAATGCTTAATAATTTGTTTTTTTAATTAATTAATATTTTGACTCCGTGATTTGAATAAATCTAATTAAAAATTTAATTTGTTTTTGACAAAAACAAATTAAATTTTTAATTAGATTTCACAGGCCTGCAATGGTTTTCCTCTTTAAAATCTGAGTAAGGTTTTTTATAGTTTCTGATGTGCTGATTACGAGAAAAATAATTAAAAAAATCCATCACGTCAGGATTTTTTGATATGGAATATTTAAGATTTTGCTTTAAAATGTTTGAGCGCCTACCTTTTGAAATGTCTAAAACATTATTAGTTTACTTCAGCTCAATTTTTATTTCATATAATTAGTGTAAGGGAACATAGAAATTAACGCCAATTAGTAATTTGTTAATGACTACATAATAAGTATTAGTAATTCGCATTAAACATGTCAAAAACGGGTCATTTTGGCTTAATTTAGTAATGAGCTCATTATTACATAATGATTTGGTAATATTAACTAATTGTTGTGAATATTATTAGAAAAGGGTGTAATTAAGATAAACCAAAGGATTTTTGTATAAGTACCCGCACTGATTTAGAAATTTAACAGTTGAAGTGCGCATCTTGCAACATAAACTTTAAAATGGCATCGCGAAGTTGTTTAAACTCTCCTAATTGTTTCTGTTATATTTGCGGGAAACTTATGGTGATAAAACAACGAAACAGTATTACAGACTTTGTAAAAAGTATTTATAAAAGTTATTTTGGACTCGTTTTAAGTAACCAAGACAAAACTTGGGCACCTCATAAAATTTGTACGACTTGTTTATTAGAACTTCGCAAGTGGTCAAAAGGACAGAAAAATAGCTTCAAAATCGTTTCGCCTGTGCTTTGGAGAGAGCCTAACGACCATGTTAAAGATTGCTACTTTTGTTGTTGTGACATAACTGGATACAATTCAAAAAATAAAAGGGACATAAACTATCCAAACGTGTCATCAGTTACGCCTGCAATATTTGGCGATTCAAAAATGGTGCAGCCTCCGGTTCCAGCTCTACAAATTGAAAATTCTGACTGTGATATAGAGGAAGAGGATGTACACCAATCTGATCCTGAATTTCATGGAGATTCTGACGCTTGTCAGCTCTTTTCACAGTCACATTTAAACGACTTGACAAGAGATTTGAATCTTCCCAAAGATGCAGCGGAACTCCTCGGATCACGATTAAAAGAAAGAAATATGCTGGCACCTGGTACTTCATTTTCATGGTACCGTCACAGAGAAAAAGATTTTCTTCCATTCTTCGCTGAAGATGAAGATTTAGTGTTCTGTAAAGATATTCCAGGCTTGACGAAAATGTACGACATAGAATACGATCCTAACGAGTGGAGATTGTTTATTGACTCCTCAAAAAGAAGTTTGAAAGCAGTTCTTCTGCATAATGGGAATACATATGCCTCGTTACCTGTTGCACATTCTGTCCGTTTAAAGGAATGTTATGAAAATTTGGAAAAGCTTTTGACTAATATAGCTTATGAGCAACACGGTTGGATGTTGTGTGGAGATTTGAAAATCATAAGCATGCTACCAGGCCAACAAGGTGGTTATACAAAATACCCGTGCTTTCTTTGCGAGTGGGATAGCCGGGATAAACAACATCATTGAACCAAAAAGGAATGGACTCCAAGAACTGAACTAACCCCAGGATTCAAAAACGTACTTAAACAGAGTTTGGTTCCCAGAGAAAAAGTTTTACTGCCAGCATTGCACATCAAATTGGGTATAATGAAGCAATTTGTGGAGGCTTTAAATAAAGAGGGAGAAGGCTTCAAATATCTGCATTCAGTTTTTCCATCTTTATCAGAAGCTAAGATAAAAGAAGGAATTTTCGTCGGCCCTGATATTAGGAAATTAATGTCGGATGATAAGTTTGATGAAAAACTTAATGATATCGAGTTGCAAGCATGGCAGTCATTTAAGGAAGTGGTGACAAAATTTTGAGGAACAATTAAAGCTCCGACTATAAAGAAATAGTGGCCAAAATGATTTCCAATTTGGGTGTAATGGGTTGTAATATGAGCATTAAACTTCATTTCCTAAATTCTCATATTGATTACTTCCCAGAAAATCTAGGAGCCGTTAGCGAAGAACAAGGCGAAAGATTTCACAAAGATTTGAAAGAGCTTGAAGTCCGGTATCAAGGAAGATGGAATACCAACATGATGGCGGACTATTGTTGGTTATTGAAGCGCGACGATCCAAACCGGAAATTTAAGCGAAAATCGCACAACCGAAGCTTCCAGGAGAAAAGGACCAGGTTCCACAAATGAAATTTAAATGTTATTTAGACTAGTGTTAAGTTGTTATTATATTTTAGTAGTTTTTTAAGTTAAAAATAATGTTCTGTTTTAAATATATATTTTTTTATGTGAAATCTTCTGTTTTTTTGCTATCTTCTATCTGTGCCTTTTTTGAAAAATCTGGAGGTGATAGAGAAAAACTAAGTATATATTCGTAATCAGCGCACCAAAATACCCTAGAATCAGCTATCAAATTCCAGAGAGGAAGTTATGACTCTCATTTTGCAGGCCTGTGTAATTTGTTTACAAAAAAGTTTAAAATATAAATTTGAACAACTTCATTTAAAATCATTGCAATATTCAGTTAAGCACCAACTTGGACGTCTTCAATATTTAAAATCGTTGCATAATGCGTGATCGTATGTTGTACAACGCGTCTATAATCACCTTCCATTATTGTATTTTTTGCCACAGTTACAATTCTTTCTTAATACTGCAATCGTTGTTCCATAATCCCAGTACCGAATACAGGTGGAATGCGTATAACATTTTTAACGTTTATTTTTATTTTGGACCAGATAGCTTCCACTGGGTTTAACATTGGGCTGTAGGGTCCTAATCGTAACAACTGAGCCGGTGAATTTTCAAACACCCTTTCCAAACGAGAGGGACATGGAGCATTGTTTGTTACGACGACCAAATCCTCTAAACGATTCCCGGATGTAACCCACTGGTTAAACAAAGCCAACATCCACTCGTTACAAAAATCTGCTTTAAATGATCCTCTGCGAGTTTCCATCAAGACAAAATTTGTTGTTGATATAGCTGCAGTCAAATGTATGTGTGCACCTTTTGAAGAAGGTATTTTCATTATTGCTCTTTTCCCCTGTTTGACACGTCCTTACGCTTTTCGACAAAAAAGTTCAAAATTTGTTTCATCCAACCAAACTATCTGATGACCACTTGTGATGTGTTCGTTAATGTTCCTAACATATTCAGCTCTTTTTTGTTTGTTTTCATTACTATTCATTGTAGTAGGCTCCTTGTGTACTTTTTTAAATGAAAATAGTCTGCCTTCGAGGTAATTGGCAATTGTGGTTGTGCTGACGCTAATATAAAATTGTCTTAATATCCTTTTTTTAATGGCCACCAATGTCAACTGACAGTTACTTTCAATCCATGTTAGTGTTTTTTCAATTTGATCATAGGCAATTTTTTTGGTTTAAAACCACCTTTTCCAATAAAATTTAAATATCCGTTGCCGACCCAATTCTATGCTGACTTATATTTGACGCCTAAAGTTTGCGCCAGAGTCTCCCAATCGTCATTTCGCTGTCTACGAAAAGGGATGGCACTTTTACTTATTTTGATGTAAAAACGCGAATTACTTTTATGCGTAAATTACTTTACATAACTCATAAAAATATATAATTTACTTCCATTTAAAAGTAATTCGTTTTTTTTTTAAAACTAACTAATTACCAAAAACAGCTTACATAAAAGTAATTTGAAAAAACTTGTTATTTACATTTACAAATAAAAATAACTTTTTTCTTTGAAATTTCATATATCACTTTGTAAGAAAGTAAAATGTAAGCTATATTATTTACTTTCTCAAGGAACAGTCAATTCATGTTGATTTAACATAAATTTTGAGATAGTTAGCGTATTCAAATTCATTGCCTGTTTGAGGGCACTTCTGGGTAAAACATCAGGTAATACTTTGATGTATGTGGGCAATCTTTGTGGTGGGGCATCGGGAAAGGATTTTTTTTTCACGTATATCGTATAGGGTAATTCTATGATAATTAGGGGCAAGTATAGCACGCGCGTATACCAACACACGCGTATACCAGTAGTGTAAAGACTTTTTATTTTTTATTTCTTTTTTTTGTTCAGAAATAGCTTAGTGACCATAATGAAACTTTGTTGTGAAGGAAGGGGGAAGGAGGCATAATTTCTAAGCTATGGGTAATTCATGCATGTGTAAACCTTGACTAAGACGTTTTATTATAAATATATATATAAATATATATATATATATATATTATATATATATATATATATATATATATATATATATTTATATATATGTTATATATAGAGATGTATGTACATATGGCAAAATAATACTATTTTGGTAAATTTAATGTTGCCAAATTGGTGCCAGTATGTTTAGTATGTAATGAATCTGTTTTAGTGTGCAAAGAATATAATTTACGGAGGCACCATGTTTCAAAACGTCTAAAAAACTTAACCAGTTTCTTAAAGAATTAGGGAAAAAAAACAAAAAACAAATTTATAATTAGTTCGTTGGACAACAAGATTTGTTAAAAAGAGGCACTATCTTAACAGTAAGTCCTACTGTTGCAAGATATGAAATTAGTCTCTTTAGTTACAAATTTTAAATCATTCAGTGACGGGGAAAGATTACTTAAATTTAAAATTATTCACACCCCTTCTCTTTCAATGCATTTTTTGTGCATTTCGTCGAAAAAATTTACCCTTTTAAATAAGCCGGCAAATGTAGATCTTTTAGACCAGTCAGTCGTCGAATTTCAAAAAACAAGGACCTTATTTTTTACTTTGCGAAAATTTAAATTGCACCCCACCACGTGACACCTACTAGCGTCTGCCTTGGCGGCAGCTCAATGATTGAATACTGGTGTTTTTTTCAGACAGGGTAATTGAAGTTTGAAGTGTCAAAACCGGGAACAATTTTTGATTAGCTTGGAAAAATTCGATGGCACTATTTTCGTAGCTCTGAAAGTATTGCAGACTGTAATCATTTATTTCTTTTTCAAGTTTATTATTGTTTTCAATTTTTTTCAAGTTTATCATTGTAATCAATTTTTTCAATTTCTTTAACTTAACTTTTTGTAATTTCTTTATTAGTTAATTTTCCATTACCGTCTTAATCTTTTACTTCGTAACGCTTTGAACCATTTTTTAATTTTTTTACTTTTATATTTCTCGTGTTTAGAAGATCGTTAACCATAAGATTCAAAGATGACCAGCACATGGAATCTTAAGAACATTATCATCAAATTTATTTACTGCAGAGAAAATGTTTGCACCTGAGTCAGTAACTAGTGCAAAAATCTTATTACTGATTGACCATTCACTGAAGATTTTGTTTAACGTATTAAATAAATATTCAGCTGTTTTCACTTCAGATATAAAACTAAGATCCAGGTTTCGGTCAGCCAGAATCATATTTTTGTCAATAAAATGACAAGTCACACCGAGATAGTTATTTTTACTCAATGATGACCAAACATCACAAGTGATTGTAATGAAATGACATCCCTTCAATTCTAGCATTAAAATTGATCTTAGATTGTCCGTAATTGATGGAATTAATTTCTTGCTCAACGTATTTATGCATGGCATTTTGTCGCTTTTGTTTAACTCACTAACTAAATTTACAAAATCTTGATGACGTACTATCGAAATCGGCAGATCAGTAACAACAATAAAGTTCACCAGTAACTTGTTTAATTTTTTATGACCAGTCTCTTCAAAACTATTTTCATAACCGATCTCAAAATCGGATATATCGTCATCGTTGAGTAAAATTGTTGATTTTTTAGATATTCTTGAATTAATGCAATGATCAATTGATAAATGGGATTGCATTGAACTGGTCGAACTATTGTAAGGTAGAATCTTATAACATATGCTGCATTTTGATTGATTCTTTTAGTTTTTTTTGAAATATGTCCAAACGAAGCTTCGTTTTCTTATTCCTTTCTTTTTATGTCTGAATAACTTTATGTCTGGATTATTTTCTGCTGACGTAAAATATGTCAGACATATTTTCTATCGACATATTTTGACATATTTTTATGACATATATTTAACAATAAAATAATTGACAATTGCATTATAACTGCATAATTAACTGCCATAAACTTGCATAAAATTTTTTGAGTGAAATATATATTGGAATAATTATTTTTTTCTTTTTCCTTAAGATTTAAAGTCAAAAATGGAGAATAGTTTATTGAATGAATCAACTATTAATTAAAAATAACTAAAAATGTTTAATTATTATTTTAATCAAGAGAATAATTTTAAGTTTAGTCATTTTCAGTAATAAAAACTCAGCTTGAGATGGTTTTTACATTCTAATAAGAAAAATCGCCAATACTAATCAATACTATCAAATGATGCATCAATACTAGTCGATACTATCAAATGATACATCGCTAAAAATACTTAGCCAATACTATCAAATGATACATTGCTAAAAAGGGCAGAAAAAGACCTTTATGAAACAACAGATGTTTGCTTATAAGATTTAAAATAAAAGTTTTATGAAGCATAATTGATTGCAAAAAAGCAACAAATTTGTTAAACTATTTTCACTTAACTCGTAAATTAAGTTGAAATGCGCAATAAATTTGTACTATTGATTTTTTCTTCAAGAATATCAAACAGCAAATAATTCAAATATAAAATTATGTCAAAATATGTCGATAGAAAATATGTCTTACATATTTTATGTCAGCAGAAAATAATTCAGACATAAAATTATGTCAAAATATGTCGATAGAAAATATGTCTGACATATTTTATGTCAGCAGAATATAATTCAGACATAAAATTATGTCAAAATATGTCAATAGAAAATATGTCTGACATATTTTGTCAGCAGGAAATAATTCAGACATAAAATTATGTCAAATATGTCGATAGAAAATATGTGGGACATATTTTATGCCGGTAGAAAATATGTCTGAAAATATTGCCCATATAAAAGTACAGTAAATATTTCTTGCCCATATAAAAGTACAGTAGTTGTTTAAACCAAGACTTTTAGAGTCAAAGGATATTCTTGAGCAGGTGGGCTTTTTTGAATCAAAGTGTTAAAAAATCTTTACAAAATTAAAGCGTTCTCTTGAAAAGTTCGAGGCTCCTTAATCTTCAGGGTATGGTGTTATTCAGGACAGATTTAAACTTTCTCTCCTAAGTTTTTAATTCATAAATACATTTACGCAAAAAACTTGTAAAAAAGAACTAACAATTATGCAAATTATTTTCAGAAAGGGTAGATTATTTTTTCAAATAATTTACCCTTTCTGAGTCTCGCATGGGTATATGCACCTTTTGCAAAATGCCTTATTTTAACTTTGTATAAATTCCAGACCTTTCGAATGATTGGCCAGAGAGTGAATCTTTTTGAGACGGTTTGATTCAGAGAATGGTTATTAAAGCCAAAACTATCATGGACCGGAACTAGAGAGGGTTTTAATCATAACCTATTATTGATATTTTCAAACTTTACAGGGAAGAAATACCTAAAACTGCGCGATAAAATAACATTTTTTAAATAGGAGTTTTTTATTTTAAAAGTAATACAAATAAAGATTTGTATTACTTTTAAAATAAAAAACTCCTATTTAAAAAATGTTATTTTATTTGTAAATTCAATTTACATTTGGTAGCATATTACTTTTATGTAATTTACTTTCATATGCAAGTTACTTTTTCATATAATTTTTTTTTAATTAGTTACTAAATAGGTAAATGTAAATTACAGTTTGAGTTTTGAACTTACAGTTACAGTTTGAGGACCTTTTATATTATGTAATGTAACTTTCAAAAGTAATTAACTTTTAAATGAAAAAGTAAACAGCTTTTTCATGTGACTTACTTTTACATGTAAAAGTAAATTACTTTTTGATGTAATCTTCTTTTACATAACTTACTTTTGAAAGTAAAAAAACGAAAGTAAAGTAAAAGTCGTTTCAAAAAAATAAATTACTTATACGGAAATGTAAATTTACATAAGACGTTTAAAGTTACTTATGTAATTTACTTTTTGATAAAAACTCGTAAAGCAAAAAAAAAGTAAGTAAAAGAGCCCTATTGCTGACCTCGTTTTCATCTTTTATGGTGAAACCTTTGAGAAAATGGTTTTATGTTTGTCAATTGTAATCTGATGCTCACCTGCAACAGTTTAAGGTCGGCAATTTATTGCCCACTTTAGTTTTTCTAATTCTGAGGGTTGTGTATTCATGCATTCTCACCTGTATTTGCTTTGGGTGGTAGTGGGCGAGGAACTACCAACTTGAGTATTCCATAATGTAAAAGTGTGTTAATTTCTTCAGTCAAGCTTACTCTCGCTGAGTCAACTGTGACAGAAGACTTTAATACACGAGCTATCTCGCCAACAATCTGAATTAAACAATAATAAAAAAAAGCATACAAACAATTTTAAAAAGCAGAGAAAACTTATAGGATAACCCATTAGGACATTGCAGTTTTGAAAATATAACTACTCACTTTAGAAACAATTTGTGAATTTGAAACACTGTTAGATTTTTTCAAATAAAAATATAGAATCAACAATGAAAAAAAAATCTTACCACGGTCACATTAGTGAAACATAGATATTTTTCTAAAGCTGTTGCAATTCTATCAACTTTGTCAACTGGAAATTTATTTACCCAGGTCCTTTTTTGAGTAAACTTAGCATCCAATTTCTAATAACTTTGTTCTTGAGCATTTTATTTGATTATGTTATAAAAATAAAGATAAAAGAATGTAAAAAAAAAACACAATTAGCTATTAATATTAAATTTACTAATTGAAAAATAATGTTTTCTTTATTTAATTTACATTGCGTATATTTGGAAACTTGTAATTGCTAAAAAGAAAAACACACACACAGATATATATATATATATATATATATATATATATATATATATATATATATATATATATATATATATATATATATATATATATATATATATATATATATATATATATATATATATATATTATGTGCGCATATGTAAAAAAATATACACATGCATTGCTGTGTATAAATTCAATTTTGTTGTGGGTATATGTTCAGCAAGAGTGCTCGATGAATGATATCAGAGCTATATAATTGATTTTTTGACGAGATTAAATAAAAATAACTACAAAATTTTTACTAATTGAAACTTTTAGTAGTAAAAATGAAACTTTTAGTAATCAATTGAAAAATAAAGTTTCTATTCTATCAGTTTCCAAAAAAGATATTTCAAAGTTTTTAACAAATCTGATCAAAATAGCTCCTCTTAAAATATACTCCGTTCTTAAAAATTTTAGTAAAATTGAAATCTTTGAATATTTGAGGTTGTACAATATGGTGTTAAATGCATTCTTTTACGTTTGTTTCGTTTAAGGAGAAAAAAATTTTGAATTGCCATACATTCCGATGTTCGTGTTGGTAACTAAATTTAACATTAGAAACGAGGGAAAAGTTATTTGTTATGAAAATATTTAGGATTTTTTTCATGATTTTTCTATCATATTTATGGCCGACGACACGTGTTTCGAAGTGGAGGGGGCACAATTGTTAATATCTAAAAAAAGTCTAGGAAATATCTAGAACTTTTAAAAAAAATAAATAAAGTTCCTTTAGAGAAAAAGTGGTGTTAGTGGTGGTGGTGGGGTGGGGGTAACATTTGCCTTAGCCCCTCTCCCCCTCCCTACGTGTTGTCGACCCTGATATTATGTGAATAATTTGGTGGTAAATTAACTTTAAACAGTTTATTTGAAAGCTTAGATCTGATTCATTGCAAAATAAAAGTAATACCTTATTATTATTTAGTATTATTTTAATTCAACAATTTAATTTTACAGTTTAATTCTACAATTTAATTCTACAATTTAATTCTACAATTTAATTCTACAATTTAATTGCAATCTACACACCACAAAAATGTGAAACTAAAACTGGTCAAAGAAAATAACTCTAGTTTTTTAGTTACGTAAATAAAAATCTACACATCCCCCGAAAAATATATCCTCTAAAAACCAATAGCAACTTTACTACTAGCAGTGTTGAGATCGCTGAAGTGTTTAACATACGCTTCGGAAGTGTTTTTACGGTAGATGACGGAATAAAACAAATACTTTTGTTAGTGAATATATTAAGATGGATTTCCTATATTTTTTAGCAAACATTGTTTATCAAAAACTAAAAAATCTAAAACCTAGCACATCATTTGTACCTGACGGTATACCAAATATATATTTAAAACAGCTAGCATATATAATATGTATTCCGCTCTCGTATATATTCGAATCAAGTTTTAAATCAAGCTCGTTACCAAAACTTTAAGCTTCTGTTTCTACCATTTTTTAAAAAGGATCCACTTCAAATGCTAACAATATAGACCTATATCCCTCGCATGTACAAGCTGTCGTATCATGGAAAGTATTGTTAGTTCAGGTAAAAAACTTGCAATGCACGGTATAATAGATAATCTCCTTCATTTGATATCCGCATATCTTTCCAATAGATATTAAAGGAATTTGTTTTGAAATTCACTATTTTATTCAACTAGCATCCTTAGTGGAGTTGCACATGGTAGAGTTTTGGGTCCAACGTTATTCTTGTTATATATTAATGATCTACCCTCTATATTAAAAGATCTTAATTGCTCTAATGTTATGTGCTGACAATATCAAGCTGTATAGTTCATTTAAAGAAGGCTCGATCTTACTGTTGCTATAAAGTTTTTGGTCAAAAAAATGGCAGTTAAAAGTATCAACTAATAAATGTTTTACTCATATAATAGTACCAAAATTACAACTATTAATTAGTAGATCATAATTTAACCTGGTGTACAAACCCAAAAGATACTGGTGTGACCATGGGTTCTTACTTAAATTACAACAATCATATTTCAAAATTGTCCGTGCATCAAACATTCAAGGATATTTAATCCTTTAGTGTTTTAAGATTCGTAATCTACGTGTTATCGTAAAAGCCTACACTGCCTACATAAAACTTAGGATATTGCTCTCCGGTTTGGTCCCCAAACTGCACTGAAATCAAAAAAATAGAGGAAAGACTGAAAAGACGTTTAACCAAGAGAATTGCTAACCTAAATAACTTTTCATATTTTAATAGACTTAAAATTCTTGGCTTGGAACTACTAGAAGTTAAGCATTAAGCAAGACATGATTACATGTTACAAACTTCTGAACAACTTAGTTTGCCTAAACAAATCAAGTCTTTTTAAAAACAACTGTATTCACACTCGAGGTCACAAATTCAAATTACGGAAACTTAAGCGTGAACTCGATGGCCGTAAATACTCTTTCTCACTCAGAGTTGATATTGTTTGGAATAACTTGCCTTCTGACGTCGTTAATGCCTAAAATATCAAGAGCTTCAAAATTAAAATTAACTCTACCAATTTTGAAAAATGCTGTTCCGGCTAACTAGTTTTTGTTTTATAACTGTGGTCTTATATATAGGGTAGATTAGGGTAATATGAGCACTTTGGTAATATGAGCATACTTGAAGATTTCTTAGATGCAAGCAGTGAAGTTAAAGTTGCTTTGTATTTTTCGAATCGACTTTATGTGGTGATAAGGGGCTGTTCAAATAATACGTGATTCTAACACCCCCCTCCCCTATGTGACATTTTATGGCATTTTGAAGAACCCACACGCCCCACCACCCCCACCCTGTGTGACGTGACAAAAATTTTTTATAAGTTTATATTTTAATTGTAATAGTTTATTTTTATAAAAAAATACAATTGATGAATATCTGTCTAAAACCTAAATTTGTCCCAAATCGGACTTTAACCTTCAAGTATTGGACTTCCATGTTCTTCAATAATTTTTGAAGGCCAGTTGAGGTCAGAGGTATCAACATC
The DNA here is from genome assembly GCF_038396675.1 of Hydra vulgaris. Taxonomy (NCBI): domain Eukaryota; kingdom Metazoa; phylum Cnidaria; class Hydrozoa; order Anthoathecata; family Hydridae; genus Hydra; species Hydra vulgaris. The sequence continues at coordinate 21,043,862 of NC_088932.1, read as the reverse complement.
ATCTTGATCATACCACTCAATTGTTTCTTTGTTCGAATTTAAAAAGACACACATGAGTTCAGATAGACGTTGATCAACTAAGCGTTGAGGTCTAACTTTTTGAATTTCATTCGAATATCCAATACTTGAGCAAACTGTTTTGTGTTGTTTCATTGATTTGATAGTTGCAAAATATAAACTGCAATTGGTACAAACTCTTTTTGGTAAGGAATTTTGAATGCTTGGACATGAGTAGTCGTATGGCAATCCATTGGGATACTTTTTTGTAACTGTCGTGGGCAAAATTGTTTTGCAAAGTGATAAGTTTAAAAAGAGAGATGCAAAGTTGTTCTTTGTATTATTGCATTCAAGACCATCTTCTCCTTGAAACAAAGAAGTTGGTGGTGGAAGAAAACCAGTTGGAATAAGATGAAACAGTGAGCTGCGACGATGACCACAGCATTTTTGATCATTACATTTTACAATTTGAAGGAAGTATTGACTTTCTCTGACATGTTTAGCATCCCACTCTGCTCCAAAATGTTTTAACTGTACACATTTTTCACTGTTTGGTTTTATGTACTCGGCTTTAGTTTCAAATCCATCAATGACTGTGCTAGACCAAATTTGTGCAAGAACTTCACCTGCTTTGGCAAAGTTTGCCTTCTCCATAACTTTGTCTGTTGTTTCTCCTCTTGAATTAAGATGGCTTCCAAAATGTTGAAATGGAAGTATAATTCCTGCTAGGTCATGGCTTAGCGGAGCCATTCTTCTCTCAACCCTGTTAAAGGCACTTCTTCCAGGAGCATTAGTGGCCACAAACATTGAATCAAGATCATGCTCTTTGAAATAAGTCTTGGCACAATGAATTGTTTTTTCATATCTTGGATTTTCATCTGGCCCACGATCAACAGTTATAATCATGATTGGTTTGCTAACTCCATCTTCAGTAACTAAGCTGCTTTTATATGCAGGAAGATGGTTTATTCTGTTCATGTCTTCTAAGTGACTGAGTGCAGTTGATGAATCATGTTTTGCACTTCTGATTGCTATGTATGTTGGGCCAGAGTATGTGACTGCTTGTTTTTCCATGCAATCCTTTTTAATTTCTATGGCTGCAATTACTGAAGGAATAAGTTTGTGTTGAGAGGCAATTAGAAAACTATGATCAGCTAAAGTTACCTTGTACTCAATATGCATCATCATTGGTGCTTGTTTGCTTGCAGCTGTCAATCCAATTTGCACCCTAGCTTTATCATCCTGGGAGTGAAACGTCACTTCTTTAGGACCCAAGACTGCCGCAAGTTCTTCAAGGGCACTAATGGATGATTTAGCAAATTTTGTGTCTGCATGATATTTATGCTCAGAATTTTGTGCTCTTGTTAACCGGACAGGTGCAGTTTTAACATGTCTTTTTCCTTCTGTACTCAATGATCTGCTTGGAAGTAATCTTAAGTAAACTCCTGATCTCGAGAGATTGTAACCATGATTTTTCAATTCTTCAACCAAGTCATTTAATATTTTTACAGTTTAAACCATTTCAGTTCTCCTCTTATCATCAGAAGCAGACCCTTTCATGGCAATATCTACAATTGCTTTTATTAAACTGTCCTGATCACAGGCTAGTGGTCGACCTTTTGATACTGAATTTTTAATTCCACACAACTTTTTTCTAATATCTGGATCTAATGCTTCTATAGCTTTTTTTCTTTTTAGTCTGGTTGCTGTTTGGCGTTCAGTGGCTTTTTGACGAAGTACAAGGTCTCGGTTTTTTTCTACCAAAAGTTTTTGCTTTTGCCCTAGTATTTGGTAGTCTTCTTGTGACAACAAGTTGCAATTTCTTTTTTCAGTGAGATATGCAATATCTTTTTGTAAAATAAAAATTTTATTTTTTAACTGATCTTGTTTCGGGGCTTGTTTTGTTACAACTTTTGAGAAATTGGAATTTTCTTTTTCACACTCTTCACTTGTTGTAATTGATGGGGTCGCGTCAGTCACGCCATCAAAAGTGATTTTAGATTCAACCGCACGCTTTTTTGGTGTATTCGGTACTTGGTTCGGTAATTTTGTCCAGTAAGATAAAATACCAACTTTATTTCGGAGTTCAATTTGTTTTAGCTCTTTTAACTTTTTTTCAACTTCTACATTTAATTCGGATAATGTTTTGCTCTTTGTTTTAATCTCAGACCAGATTTTATTTGTTTCTTCTTGAGACTTTTGCTTTGGTATGTTAGCAAATGCTTTCAAATATCCTTCATAAATAGATTTGTAAAGTTTTTTTTTTTACGAGACATTTTTAATCTATAACAACATCAACAACAAGAAATTAATTTTCCTTACAACCATTACGTTAAATAAGTATATAGTAAAGATATTATTAATAATAACATTATTAATAGTACAACTATTTAGTAGTAGTACTAAAATTTTATATCATAGTAACTAAATAACTTAACATATAATAAAAATGATAACGTAACTAAAGTAGTTCGACAAATTCATTAGAGTGACACAAAACATTAAAAGTAATAATAACAATAACATTAAAAATTAAAGTATTGTAAAACTAAAACATTTATAGATCAGATGACGATCAAGAATAATATTTATGTTTAAAGATCAAATTTTAAACAACTATTAATACTAAAATTTTTAGTATATTTATACAAATATTCGTTAAAAAATAAAATTAGATTTTTAATGGTAACATAAATTGCTTTTAAATAATCGCCCACTATATGGTTTTTCTTTGTTTGTAGAATCAAAATTTCTTTTTATGTCTTCAATTACCACAAGTAACTTAAAAAAAAGCTAATTTAATTTTTTTATTTTCATTTGTTATGACTCCGTTAAACAATAAACGCTAGCTTGTGAAATCGTTGCATAGCATTTTTCTTGAAAATTTTCGTATTGTATATAATTATCCCGGAGTTCGCAATTTTAAAAAATTACGCAGTGATAAAAAGTTTGATTTAAAAAGTTATTTATCACGTCACACTGTAGCAAACTACCCCTCCCCCCCTCCCCAATCTGATATTTTGTGACATTTTCCAATACCCCCTCCCCCCCCTCCCTAAGACTGTCACGTATTATTTGAACAGCCTCTAACTACAACATGGAGAAATTTTATAATGACCTTCTTTGAAAAAAAAAAGCGGTTTTTAAGTACACGCTGGTAATTATTCTATGTAATTTCTCCCCATTCGCAAATTTATTTGAAAACAGAACCAGTTGTCGATAATCTAGCTATTAAATTTAGATATAAAATTTATCAAAAATATTTGAGTCGTTTCCGTCAATTTTAGTATTTAGTAGTTTAAGGGTATAGAAATGGTTAGCATTCTTTAGGATGATTCAAAATCGGATTTTGAATTTTCAAAATAACGCAGACCTAGAATGGTTTGAGTTGCTATTACGCATGTGTTCAAATTGTGAACCTTATTCTGGATCATCCACGCTGAATTCGTTAATAAAGGAGATATAATAAAGCTTCGATGATACATTTATATACAAACTTTGATGAATTTGTATTTAAAGGTGGAGACTTACTTAATGTTAGTAATTACTGTCCAATATCTGTTCTCTCTGTTTTCTCAAAGATTATAGAGAGAATTCTTTATAATAAAATTTTTAATCATCTTTCTCAAAATAATATCCTATACAAAAATCAATATGGGTTTAAAAAAAATAACTCCACTGAACACGCTATACTCCAAATAACACAATATATTACTGAATCATTTGAAAGTTCCAAATTTACTTTAGGCATTTTTATTGACTTGTCTAAAGCCTTTGATACGATAGATCATAAAATTCTTTTTAAAAAACTTAAATATTATGGAATCTCTGGCAATGTTTTGAAGCTTTTAAAAAGTTATTTAAGTAATAGAAAGCAATTTGTTCACTATGACGTATCATCGAAATCAAACTTGTTAGATGTAACATGCGGAGTTCCTCAAGGGTCTGTCCTAGGACCTCTCCTATTTCTCATTTACATAAACGATCTTTATGAAGCATCTAATTTAATGACAATTATGTTTGCTGACGACACGAATTTCTTTCTATCTCATATTAACATAATTACCCTATTTCAAAGTATGAACATAGAATTAATAAAAATTTCAGAATGGTTTAAATTAAATAAGCTTTCTCTTAACATTGAAAAAACAAAATGGTCTCTTTTTCATCCATACTACAAAAAACATCTTCTACCAAGTGAATTGCCTGCTCTTTTTATAGATGACATTCAAATTAGAAGAGCAACGGCTACAAATTTTTTAGGGGTTTTTATTGATGAAAATCTGACATGGAAAAAACACATTGAAAACTTATCCTCTAAAATTTCCAAAAGTATAGGAATACTATTTAAAATAAGAAGCAATCTAAATAAACATACTTTAATTCAGCTTTACCACTCTTTTATTCATTGCCATCTAAACTATGCTAATGCGGCTTGGGGTAGTGTAAGTAAAACTAAATTAGAACCACTTTATCGCCAACAGAAACATGTTGCACGACTTACTAATTTTAAACATCGATTTTATCATGCTAAGCCTCTTTTAAACGAAATGAATATTCTTAATATATATCAACTTAATATTTTTAATGTATTGTGTTTTATGTTTAAATGTAAGTCTCGCACATCTCCAATTTCTTTTCACAATTTATATTCTTTAAAAGTTAAAAATAAATACAATTTGCGTAATGAAAATTTTATTCTTCAACCAGTTTTTAAAACTAATTTTGGTAAATTTTGTATCTCATTTAGAGGAGCATTTTTATGGAACAAAATAGTGTTAAAACTTTTTGATTTCTCTCATGAATGGAACTTTTTCTTATTTAAAAGAAAATTGAAAGAAATTCTTTTCTCAGTTGAAAACATTCTGATATATTTTTAAGTTTGTTTTGTTTTTTATTAATACTCTTAGGAAATATTTTATCGTAATTTATATATACGAAATCTTATATCTAAACTTATATATATATATATATATATATATATATATATATATATATATATATATATATATATATATATATATATATATATATATATATATATATATATATATATGAAGTGTGCATGAAGTTTAGCATAATATAAACGAGCTTGGCGGTGACGAGAAACTAACAATGGCTTCTTGATCTTTCTTCTGGATTGAAAATCAATTTTTTTGAGCTCTCTATGGACTGTCCGCACTAAAGCATGAGTCCCATAGCTGTTATTCATTAAATTAGTAACATCCTTTGAAGTTTTAGACTTTCCAGAAGCAATTAAACAAGCGATTGTTCTTTGGTCTCTTGGTGTAAAAATTTTCTTTCGACCACTTTTAGGCTTAATTACTTCTAAATTATTGCGCAATATGATTTTATATATGAGATTATGAGACTTTCCGAACTCAGCAGCGATTTCACGATAAGATTGTCCGGATTTAAGCCTTTCCACAATATTTTTTTCTAGTTCAAGATTTATTTTCCTTATGATGATAATAACAATACTTTTTTTATGTTTTGTAAACAAATCAAACTTTAAATGATATTTAATTGTTAAAAACCTGTGAAAAGTTGATAACTCAATCATTTTAGGCATAAGGCTAATAATTTATGTCGTATGCCTAATTAACTGTAGACAAATATGTTAACTGCTTTCATTCGCGACAAAATTGTCACCATTAGCTTTTCACATACAAATTTAAAAAAAAGTTCAATATCTTCTAAATTTAACAAAAAGCAATATTTTTAGTTAGCTAAGTCTTAAATTTAATTAATAAAACTAAAATTTCATTTTTCTTCACAGCTTTTCTATTAAAATATATATAAAATATTTTTTTGTTCAAACATGGTGACAATTTTGGCATATACTGTATACATATATATGCGGAAAAAAACACATACTGAAACTTTTTAGTCCCTGTGTAATTAGTCCCTGTGTAATAACCTAACTAAAAATAATTTTAAAAGTACACGAACCCGAGGTAATCCACTGCATTAGGGTGGTAGCCCTCTTACCTAAAAGATCACATTCATTAAAATGGATCCTTTGGTAGAATCTACCTGGCCATTATTTTACGGAAGATAGACTGATGGAACAAAAAATCCATATAATTGACTTCTGATAACTGCAAAATCACTTGTTAGCTTGCAAGGTAGAGTAGCTACACTTGAAGAAACAGTTAGACTGAAAGACGATGAAATAAATGATTTGAAAAATAAATCTGGTCAAGTTTCTTAAACCCTGGAAAAGCCTCTAAAGAAAATGATGCAGCACTAATTGCTACTATTCAGAAAGAAAAAAAGAGAAAATCAGAGTTTAAAACAATGTTTTAATAAGAGGAGTACCAGAAGACTCAGTGGAAAGTGATTCAGACATCAAAATAGTTGATCAAATTCTCAATGCACTAAAGTTAAGAAGAGAAGATGTTAAGAAACAAGTAAGGTTAAAAAAAAGAAAAACTATGGTGTACAGTAATAATATAAACCAAGAAAAGTATAAAGACACAACAACACCAGAAAACCAATTGAATAAATCCCTAAACCAAGTTGATAAAAGTTCTCCTTCCCCGCTAATACTCTTAGAATTTAAGGACAACGAACAGCCAACCTTAACGCTAATGAATTGAAAAATTTTGAAGCTTTGCAAAATATATACATAATGTCAGACAGAACTGAAAATGAAAGATTAATTGAAACCAAACTTAAAATTGAAAGAAATAATAGAAACAATGACCTTCCAAATGAAGTCGAAGGATGAAATGGGAGGCTTAAATAAGGAACAAAGTATGGAAAGAATGATTATTGGGGCATACGCTTTGGCACACTTAGATGGATTGAGCTCAAATAAAAAGAAAGTCAGTGACTCTAAGGACATGCATAAAAGTTGTTTTATAAAAATTAAGAAAAAAAAAATTTTATGACTTCTTTAAAGTGTTTCTATTTTAATGCAACATCCTTATGCAATAAATGGGATGAGTTCATTGTAAGAATTGAACAGCTTAGTTTTCCGCACATTATAGGCATTACTGAAACTTGGTTCAACAGTACCTCTGAACGGTACTGTTGAACCAAGTCTCAGTAATGTCTATAATTGAAATAGGATGTGTAATTTTCTATATTGAAAATATAGAAAATTACACATCCTATTTCAATAATAGAAGTACTATCAGTGGCGGAGGAGTAGTAATTTATGTGTGAAATGATCTTTTATCTCATGGGATTGATCCTTTCTACTTAGATAGTGAGCAAATTTGGTGCAAGGTCAGCATTGGTTCAAATACTATTTTAGTTAGTTGTTTATACAGACACCTTCATGCATCATATGACTCGATTAGAGAAGCGCATAGATTAGTCGATGGAAAAATAGCATAGATTAGTCAATGGGTGATCTAATCTACCCTGATATCTTTTGGGATGATACAGGAGGTATTTGTTGTGGTAAAGGACGAGTTTCAAGCCGAGAAATTTTAGAAACTATAAACGACTGTTTTTTATTACAAGCAGTTTATAAACTTTCAAACATAACTTTCTTGATATAATTTTAATTGATGATCCTGATCGTATATATGCAGTAGAAATAGGCCCCCATATTGGATCCACAGAGCAAAATCAGTTCCACAAGACATTGTAGTGGGAATATCGAGTTAAAGATCCTTTCTGTCCACAAAACAATCAAAGAAGTTTACGAGATTTCAAATGTGGTAATTATGAAGCTATAAGTGAAACACTTAATGATATTAATTGGCATACAATCTTCTATGATAAAGACACTAACCAATGTTATAATATTTTCATTGACTTTTATAACAAACTAGTTAAGAAGTTTGTTCCCATAAAATTCCTCTCCACCCTCGACTTATCCAAATCAGTACCCAGATGGATGAATAAAGATATCAAAAAAGTATCAAGATATAAATTATGTATTTTCAAAAAGATGATTGCAGCATCTAAATTAAATGAAGGTAAGCTTAAAACTGAATTTAACAAACAATGTAAATTAGTTAAAAAACTAGTAAATAAAGCAGTTTTACAATACGAAGAAAGTATTTCAATGCATGCAAAACAAAACCCTAAAATTTTATACTCCTATATCAACAAACAAAAAAAAAACTGATATCAAGGCAGTATTTGATGCTGACAGGAAACAAATCACAGAGAAAAAAGATATCACTCATTGTTTAAACCAACAGTTCCATAAAGCTTTTACTCGGAGCCATAACAGAACAGATTTCAAACTAAAAACTCAAACTATATCTTATGTTGACAGTAAAACTCTATTTAGTAATACTCGAGTAGCTTCTCTACTCTACAGCTCAGACAAATCGAAACCTCCTGGAGTAGACCAGTTACATCCTTTTGTTCTTTCAAAATGTTATAAGAACCTGAGTTTTCCATTATCATATATATTTATCAAATCTTTTGAAACAGGTATTGTTCCCTCGCTATGGAAAGATGCAAATATCTCACCTATCTTCAAGAAAGGATGTAAACTTGAACCAATAAATTACCGTCCAACCTCGTTGACTTCAATTGCAAGTAAGATCATGGAGAGATTATATACATGATAGAATACATGACGGAGCACCTTACTAAACTCAAACTACTATCTATTCACCTGCATGGGTTTGTTAGTGGTAAATCTTGTACCACAAACTTCTTAGAGGTGTTAAATATAATAACAGAGGCACTAAACCATAATTTTATGGCTGTCCTAATCTTACTAGATTTATCCAAAGCTTTTGACAGAGTAAGCCACGAACTACTGAAAAAAAAACTTAATGTCTATGGGTTTGATGTAAAATTAATTGCTTGGATTTTTGATTTTTTTTAAAAAGTAGGCGACAGCGAGTAGTCTTGGGTGGAGTGTATTCCGACTGGGCAAAGGTAACGAGTGGGGTACCACTCGGATCGGTTATTGGTCCACTACTGCTTTTGATATATATAAATGACATGCCAGAAATAGTCAAGAACTTTTGCAAGCTTTTTACAGATGATAGTCAGCTCTTTGCTACGATCAAAAACAATATGGATATCATATCAGTTCAAAATGACCTTGACGCCCTCATAGACTGGTCCAAGCTATGGGAGGTGACCTTCAATATTGAGAAATGTAAAATTATGAAATTCAGTGAAAAACCAAGCAAAAATTTAGATAACTTTTACTTCACTATAAAAGATGATGTTGGAGCTGTTTTTAACCTTGAAACAACAAAAATTGAGCGAAATCTTGGTGTAATTTTTAACAATAAATTAAAATGTAATTACCACATCAGACGTGCAATAAATAAAGCAAATATAACCCTTGGTATGCTTAAGCGAACATTCAAATCTTGGACGAGGTCTATTTTTGTTAGATTGTTTACAACCTTTGATCGACCTTATTGGAATACTATGCATCTGTTTGGAATCCTTTTCAAAAAAGAGACACAAGAGCTCTAGAAGCCGTCCAGAAAAGAGCAACTAAACTTGTTCCAGCAATAAGAAGATTAGATTACAAAGCTCGTCTAACTTATCTCAATCTACAAACTCTAGAACAAAGAAGGCAACGAGGGGACATGATACAATATTTTAAAGCATTCAAGGAGTTTAATGAAGTAAATTAGTTTCACATCAATGCCATACCACATTCCCATTTAGCACAACGACCTGCAAGTAATGTTAGAGGCTCAAAATTAAGACTGTCGAGACAATTTGCGGCCGTGGCGCAGTGGTTAGAGCGCTTGCTTTATAATCAGGAGATCCAGGTTCGAAACGAGCTCTGGACAAATTTTCGCGTAACGGTAAGGAAGGAGGCGTGAACTTCCTGGTTAAATGCACTTCCGCGGTGCTCTGTGACAAGACCGTTAGGACTTCTTGGGGCACCTAAAATAAAAAAATTAAAAAAAAAATTAAAAAAAATTTACAAAAAACCAAGCTAGATATTACTTCTTTACAAACAGGATTGTATTCTTATGGAATAAGTTGCCTAATCAAGTTATCGATTCAAGAAGCGTCAACAAGTTCAAAAATCGATATGACAAGTTCATTGTCGCCGAACAGGCATCTGCTAAAATCTGCTAGACAGACTTCATGAGAAATTTAATTTTTTCTTATTGCAGATTATTGTATTATATATTATATAATATATATATATATATATATATATATATATATATATATATATATATATATATATATATATACATACATATATACATATATATAAATATATATATATATATATATATATATATATATATACATATATATATATATAAATATATATATATATATATATATATATATATACATATATACATATATATATATAAATATATATATATATATATATATATATATATATATGTATATATATATATATATATATATATATATATATATATATATATATATATATATATATATATATATATATATATATATATATATATATATATATATATATTATCGCCCACCTTCAGGCGAAATTAAAAATTTATATCCGTTTTTATGTAATGACGTTATTAAAAAAAGTAACCGCGAAAATAAATTTATCTACTTATTGGGTGATCTGAATTTAGATTGTTTTCAATACCACGTCAATAATAACATTAAAAAGTTTTATAATGGCATTCTCGAAAATGGTGCGATTCCTTTGATTAGCAAACCGACAAGAATTACTCAATCAAGTGTTTCCTTAATTGATAATATTTTAACTACTGATGTTTTTAACGTATCCTTAAAAAAAGGCATAATTAAAAATGACATATCTGATCATTTTCCTGTTTTCTTTTCTTTAAATATAAATAATAAATTACTTCCTAATGAAAAACGAGTTTTCAAAAAGCGAATTTTTACAAATAAAGACCTTGAATCTTTTAAAGAACAATTATCTTTAATTGATTGGAACTTTATTAACGCCTCTGATAATACAAACTTAGTTTATAACTCCTTTTTTAAAACTTTCTATGATATTAACAATACAAATTTCCCTGAAGTTAATTTAAATCTCAAAGTTAAAAGTATTAAATCGCCTTGGATAACAAAGGGTTTGCGTAAGTCGTCAAAATTAAACAAAAATTATACATTAATTACTTAAAATGTAAAACAAATGAAAATAAAACTATATATAAAAATTACGCTAAACTTTTTGAAAGCCTCAAAAAAATATATATATATATATATATTATTTAAATTTACTAGATAAATATAAATTAAATTTTAAGCGCACTTGGTTTATAATAAGAGAAATTACTGGCAGCAAAAAAAGTGCATCTCACCCTTTGCCAAACATGGTTAAACATAATAATGAATTTTTATATGATAAAAAACAAATTACGGAAGAGTTTAATAAATATTTTGTGTCTGTAGGACCAAATCTTGCAAAAAACATTCCTATAGCAAACAGTTTAATGATTGATCTATGTTTCCCTCAAAACTCTTACTTGAACTCTTTTGAATTATCTTTTGAAGAGTTTGAAATTGCATTTAAAATGTTGAAATCTAACAAAGCAGTAGGCCCTAATGGTATTAACGGCAACATTATTATAAGTTCATTTGATGTTTTAAAAGATATACTCTTTAAGATTTTTTCAATATAAATTAAACAGGGAATTTTTCCACAAGCTCTAAAATTAGCAAAAGTCATACCAATATTAAAAGGTGGTAACATTGAGAATATAAGTAATTATCGTCCAATTTCACTACTTTCTGTATTCTCTAAAGTTTTAGAAAGAATTTTGTACAATAAAATTTATAATCATCTTACTATGAATAATTTATTATACAGCAATCAATATGGATTCCAAAAAAACAATTCCACTGAATATGCCATTTTACAATTTACAAGAAATATATCTGACTCATTTGAAAATTCTCAATTTACTTTAGGTGTTTTCATTGACTTGGCAAAAGTTTTTGATACTATTGATTACAAAATTTTTTTTAAAAAGTTGGAGTGGTACGGAATTACTGGAAATATATTAATTTGGCTTAAAAGTTACCTAAATAATCAGAATCAATTAATTTATGCGAATGGTAACGTATCATCTAATTTGTTAAATATTTCATGTGGAGTTCCTCAAGGATCCATATTAGGAGCCCTCCTATTTCTAATAAATATAAATGATCTACCAAAAGCTTCTAATCTAATGACAATTATGTTTGCTGATGATTCTAACTTATTTCTTTCTCATAAAAATATTTTTACACTTTTTAGCAACATGAACATTGAACTAGCCAAAATTTCCGAATGGTTCAGATTAAACAAACTATCATTAAATGTTGATAAAACTAAATGGATTCTTTTTCATCCTTGGATAAAAAGCACCAGCTGCCTAGCATGTTACCCTTTCTTTTTATCGATAACATAATTATTAAAAGAATTCTAGTGACAAGATTTTTAGGTGTATATATCGATGAAAATCTTAATTGGAAAAGCCACATTGCTACATTTTGCAATAAAATTTTAAAGAATATAGGTATTTTATACAAAATAAGAAACTTTCTAGATAAACATACCTTAATTCAGTTATATTATTCGCTAATTCATTGTCATATTAATTATGCAAACATTGCTTGGGGTAGCACTTATAAAAGTAAACTTAAACCTCTCTATCGGCAACAGAAACATTTAGCACGCCTTATCAATTTCAAGGACCGTTTTGCTCACGCCAAGCCTCTTTTATATGATATGAAAGCACTCAATATATATGAGTTAAATGTTTTTAATATTCTTTGTTTTATGTATAAATGCAAGACCCACCTATCACCCGTTTCTTTTCGTAACTTGTATTTACAAAGAGATAGAAATAAATTTATTTTAAGGAACGATAATTTAATTCGACAATCATTTTCTCAAACTAATTTTGGAAAATTTTTTATTTTATTTAGCGGACCATTTTTATGGAATATAGTTCTAAATACATCTAAAGATTTTTCTCAAGAATGTAATTTTGATTCTTTTAAACAAAATCTTAAAAAACTCATTTTTTCAACAGAAAATATACTAATCTGCTTTTAAATTTTAAAACTTTTTCGAAAATCCCTTATCTATATTAGTATATGTATATATTTAATGTATATTCTTTTTTATTTATTTTTTTGTTTGTTTTTTTATCCACAAGCAATTAGCGGTTTCTCTGTGACAAGACCTGATGGTCTTGTCACAGAGAAACCGCTTCTTGTCTTCTTTGAGTATCCGCGTTCTTTATATTTAATTTTATTATTTATTTCTTAACGATATCTTGACTTGTTAACTTTTATTATTGTAATAAAGTTTTGTTTATTTAAATTGTAATGAATATTGTAATAAAAAACAAATATATATATATATATATATATATATATATATATATATATATATATATATATATATATATATATATATATATATATATATATAGGGTAAAGTAGGGTAATTTCGGCAGGGCGATAATTTCGGCACCCCTTCAAAAGGCACCTAAAAATATTTATTTATTGGAATATTAAAATTATAGTTGGGTATTGTATTAAGATAAACAATTTTTCTAAAAATATTAGTTTAAACTTTTATTTTTACATTACAGGTACGTTAATTTATGATTATTAGCTCTTTCTTAACATTTTTACTTTTTTGAAAAATGTAGGGTAAATGATTTTTTCTCTGAAATTTTTACCAATAGTTGTTATTTATTTTATTTAAAAATATAAACTGAATAAAATGTGAGCAACAATAACATGAAACTCAGAGAATGTTACAAGATATAAAAGTTTCCTCAAGGACTGCTCTAAGGAGATAATTTCGGCTTATGAATAGTTTTTAATTTCGGCATTGCCGAATTTGCCGACCTGTTCTTTCTTTGAAACCAAAATGGAAATAAGCGTTTGAACTATTATGTATAGAAGTTGATTTTAGTAATTCAGATAGTAATAAAATAATAACGAGTTAGTAAAAAAGTTAATTCGTTAGTGTCTGTGTGAAACTTGATAAAATATTAGTTCCCATCAATATAAATTAAATTTATGTCATATTTAATAACATGTATATAATAAGTTAATAATTTATTATATACATAATATGTATATATATATATATATATATATATATATATATATATATATATATATATATATATATATATATATATATACATATATATATATATATATATATATATATATATATATATATATATATATATATATATATATATATATATATAATAATAATAATAATAATTTAATTATTATATATATATATTTTGTTATATATATACATTATTATTTATATTATGTCATAAAATTATTTTATATTGTGTATATTATTATTAAGATATTAAAAATATATTTGTAATAATTGTATATAATATATATGTATATATATATAAATATATATACATACATATATATATATATATATATATATATATATATATATATATATATATATATATATACATATATACATATATATATATATATATGTAAACATTATTTGACAGCATCATATAATATAAACGTGTAAAATATGGTAATTGGTCAAATGAATCGTTGAAAATAGCAGTACATGCAGTTTTAGTCGATGGTTGCTCGAAATATTCTGCTGCTAAACAATATAAAATACCAAGGCAAACACTACATGACTATATAAAATGAGCGTCTGTTGTTAATTGTGTTAAAAAGTTAAGTGCAGGACACCCAACAACACTCTCAGCTTTTCAAGAAAAAGAACTTGTCGAAGTTCTTCTGACCATGTCACAGAGATTATTTGGCCTGTCTCCAAAAGATGTGAAACAAATGGTATTCCAGTTTTGTGAAGAAAATGGTGTTGTTCACAAGTTTAATTGTGGAACTAAGTCAGCAGGAAAAGAATAGTTTAGGGGTTTTTTGAAACGTCATAATAAACTCTCCGTAAGAGTTGCTGAATCAACGTCATTGCATCAAGCCATTGGATTTAATAGAATAAAAGTTAATCGTTTTTAAGATGAATTAGAAAAAATAATGTTTAATGCCAATGAAATGTAGATTATTCCACCATCAAACTTATTCAACGTAGACGAATCCAGATTGTCTATATGCCATAAACCAGGATTGGTTGTTGCCCTGAAGAAAAAACATAGTGTTGGTGGCTTAACAAGCTCTGAAGGAGGAAAAACAATCACAATAGTTTGTTCCAATCAGCAAGCGGATTTTTTGTCCCTCCAATGCTGATTTATCCACGTATTCGAGTGAGACCTGAATTTTTAGATAAAGCCCCAGTTGGTTCTATTTCTGGTGGTAGCAAAAATGGGTGGATAACAACTGATTTTTTTGAAAAATGATTTGATCATTTTCTACTAGCACTCCAGCCACAGTTAAGAAACCAACCAGTTCTTCTAATTTCATAAATCATAAAAAAAATCTTAGTGTTATTATAAAAGCTCGCGAGACAAATGTTATTATATTATCATTTCCGTCCAACTGCACACACAAACTGCAACCACTTGATGTTTCATTTTCTAAAAGCCTCAAAATATTCTATGATCAAGAAGTTGGTACTTAACTTCGTCATCATCCAGGTTGTCCTGTAACTGAATTAGAGGTTAGTGAATTATTTGGAATAGCTTATGGGAAAGCTGCAACTGTTCAAAATTGTCAGTCAGGGTTTAAAAAATGTGGAATATATCCATTTGATAGAAATGTATTTACTGAAGAAGACTTTGCTGCAGCTAAGGCTAATGATCACTCATATATTGTATCAAAAATTTCAAAACCAAATATTACCTCTGAAATGCATTCTACTCTCGACAGTGGGTTAGACTCTGCTAAAGATTTAGATCATGTTGATTTTGTCACAGAATGTATTTTTGCTTCTCAAAAAAGTAAATCATTTTAAAAGGTGTATTATTTTTACCATCTTCCACCATTTATTTTAAACACAAATTTAATTTGTTTTATATCAAGCAAAATAATAATTTTTCTGTTGTTTTATTAGCCTAAAAAAAAATTTCTTAAAAAAATTTCAAACTTTTTAAAAACATTTTAACTATTTTTTTAAATTTACATTTTATATACTAATTTTATTCATCTTTTTTAGTTAAATATTTTTATTAAGAATCTGTTTCACCAAACTTATCATTTACACTTCAGAAGTCATTAGAATTAGCCAACTCTAATGAAACCTCACAACCTCATGATGCTACATTTGGATCACGAGCTGGACTTGAAATTAAAAATACAAAGAGAACAGGTATAAAAAGGAGGGTAAATCATGCTGAAAAAATTACAGGATCACCATATAAATCTCAGCTAGAGGAATCTTTAACTTTGAAATATAAGAACAGGCAGCCACGTAAAAAGTGTATTAAAAAAGATATATCTACACATCAAAAGGCATGTTTGAATAACCTTGATGCAAAAGATGCGATTAATAAACAACTTTGTGCAATGTGTCAATACAGTTATGGTGATCCTGTCAATCCGTATTTAAAGGATAATTGGGATAAATGCCATAAATGCTCTAGATGGTGGAATGAAACATGTGCTGCTATATGTTGTGTTTATGCTAAAAAAGTATTTACTTGTGATGATTGTATGAAACAATGATTCTTTAAAAAAAAGTTATATGTCATATATTGATAAGCTGTTTTTTAACTTTCTTAAATAAATCTCTTTTTATAAAGTCTTCTTTGAACTTTGTATTTTATTTTTTTATGTTTAACTATAGAAGTTATATAAAATATTATTTTTTATGTTTAACTATAGAAGTTATGTAAGATATTATTTTACTTCATATGAGCTTATAAACAAGAATTCTTATTTAAACAGAATTTAGAAATAATCATCGAAATCATAGAAATTAGTAAGCATTTCATTTACAATTTTACTTTGGAAGCACATTTTTCTAATAAGGTTTTTGTTTTGGGTGATATATTCATACTTTACTAAAACAGGTGATTCAAAAGTTATTAATCTTTGCAATTGCAACGTCTTTAATTACTGCGAATTAGGTGTAACAAATTCCATTTAAGAGACAATTACTTTATACAATGGAGATTTATAGCTGTTTATAATATTTTAATTATATTAATGCGTTTTCAACAAACGTCTTAATTTTCTCAAGTATGCCGAATTTACCATATCATAGTGCCGAAAATACCATACTAGGTCGCTAATTTCGTCATCTTTGAGTATTTTGTAAAACATATTTTACATAAAACTTTGTAAGTTTAAAACAATTTTTTAACTATTTTTTAATAGATATATCTGCAGGGCATATATATGCATGATTTTTTAACGTTATTAAAGCAACCATTGTCTATAAACAACAAAATGGCTAAATACGTCGAAATTACCCTACTTTACCTTATATATATATATATATATATATATATATATATATATATATATATATATATATATATATATATATATATATATATATATATATATATATATATATATATATATATATATATATATATATATATATATATATATATATATATATATATATATATATATATATATATATATGTGTGTGTGTATGTGTGTGTGTGTGTGTGTGTGTGTGTGTGTGTGTGTGTGTGTGTGTGTGTGTGTGTGACAAAATAAATAAAGATAAAATTTGTATAATATATATATACACACACATTTTTATAATATATATATATACACAGTAGGGTGGAGTGAATTTTAGTTTTTTTTACAATTCGTTTAGCCTGGGTGTGCAAAAGTTGTCTATTCATTTCAGAAATACTCTGGAAAAATATCAATGCTCTAGGAAATTATCATGAGGTTCCTCAAGACCTTTAAAATTTTAATGGGTCCCTAATATTATATAAAAAAAAGTTTTTCAAAAGTATGTCATGTTGGGTCTCAAAAGAAGCAAAATTTTATAAAAATTTCAAAAATAACAACTATTTAAAAAAAAAATTGTTATTTTATAGTTTATTGCAGAAAAAATGACCTTTTAAACTAAAAATGAAAAAAGTTTATTTTTTTTAATTATAATTTCAAAAAAATCTTCAATAATAATTTTTATATAAAATAATTGTTATTTTTGAAATTTTTATAAAATTTTGCTTCTTTTGAGACCCAACATGACATACTTTTGAAAAAAAATTTTTTATATAATATTAGAGACCCATTAAAATTTTAAAGGTATTAAGGAACCTTAAGATAATTTCCTAGAGCATTGATATTTTTCCAGAGTATTTCTGAAATGAATAGACAACTTTTGCACACCCAGGCTAAAAGAATTGTAAAAAAACTAAAATTCACTCCACCCTAATACACAGGCCTTGTTACGAGATTTCGTTGCGTAAAAAAAAAAACGCTTAACGCATTTCTAAGTAACTCAAACTCAGCAAATATTTTTTTGCATTGTTAGGAGTTATATTGCGTCACTAGCGTCTTTTCAAGTACCCATTGTAATTTAAGTTATTTTATTAACACGTTAAAAAACATACAGTTTTTTTTTCCTCACTATAACAAAAGTTACAAATAAAATATAAGTTCCTATTTAAAAAATCATTTTTATTATTTTTTTCAAAAAGAATCTAAATTTAATTTTGAAAAAAATATGTTTTCCATAAAACGTAAAATAATATTTGTTTATTATCTTATAATTTTACAGTTGGTTTTTGGTTATTTTATTACCTGTTAATAAATTTTTTCTTATTTATTTTGTGAACTATTTTTAATAATGTTTTTAAACAATAGTTTTTTTTAATTATTTATCAGTTACCGATAACGTGTTCGTGATCAAAATTTATTTTCATAAATTAAACGAACGTCATTAAAACGTTACGTTACTGAATTAAAAATAATCAAAATATCTTATTTACACATTTAGGGGAGAGTGACCTAAAACGGGCTCCTTTTCAAAAAATGATAGAATCAGCTATCTATAACCAACCGAAAATTACAAACAAAGTATTTTTCAGGAAATTCAATCTATGCTCTACAATTTAACATCAAAAAAATAAAGGTGTGGCTATGCCTTTCATTAGGAAATAACCGTTGAACAAAGAGATGCTAGGGGCCCGTTTCACCCTTGAGGTAGCCTAAAATGGCCTCCTTATTTAATTTCTGAATAAAACCTAATTATTAAACAAAAATTGACTGTAATATATTGATGGTACGTAATCTTCTGTTCATTGTTCACATTAAAATTTGAGACTCTGAGTAAACTCAACTGAGGCAGAATGTACAATGTGCCTAAATTGAAGTGACAACTCTCGAACTAATCTTGTGCAAATTAAAAGATAATATGTTTAATTTCAAAAAATATCAAAAAACATAATAAACATTAGTGCTTTTTATAATTGCAATAAACATAAATACAATATTTAGCTCATTTTTTTTTTCTTTTGCTCTTTTGATTTCTGTTAATAACTTTCGGTTTTCTTTTAATAACATTTTTATTGTCTTTATATTTTGCTTTTCTTCCAAATCATATTTGTATGGACTGCTTGTCAAAACAGCAGTAAACCCTTGTGTTGATGATTTTTTTTTTTCGAGGAGTAATAATCTTTGGAATAGGAGAAACTTTTGTCAAGGGAAAATATTGGTTTTTATTTGATAATGTTGGTGGAACAACTGGCTCTGAAAAGTTGAGACTTTTTGTCAGAACTTGATTAACAACTGGCGTTACAACTTTTGAGGCCTAAAGCTCGATGAGCAGATCCTCATTTTGAGCAATGTCTAGAATCTGCTGTGGCGAGATTAATGTTTGACCAGGAACATCTTCTAACGTTATTTTTTTATTGAGCAACTGCAGAGGAATATCAGTTGAAAGTGCTGAGGCAAAATCATTGTCTGTAAAAACATTTTGATTTATCGGGAAAATGCTCTTAACGAAACCATTAACAGCAGTGATAGCAGATGCTGCTCGCAAAAAGCTATTTTTAAACAGTTCGGCTATTTGATAAGTTGTTACAACTCGTCCAGGATGATTTCTCAGCCAATTTTTGACCTCTTGTGCATAATAAGTCATTAAAGGCTTCATAAAAGCTACATCTAAAGGTTGATGTCTATGGCTACAATGTGGTGGAAGACACAATAAAATAACGTTATTTTGACGAACTAGATTAATTACTTTTAGATTTGAAGTATGAGTTTTATGTCCATCTAGTATTAGCAGAACAGGTTCATGCTCTTTTGGGTTAGCATGCTTTACAAATTGCATGAACCAATTAACAAATATATCACTTTGCATCCAACCTGATGGGTGACAAACAGCAATTGAACTGGGCGGTGCAGCATCCATTAGTTCAGATTTCATGTAACCTCTTGGAAAAACAAAAAGAGGTGGCACAAAATTGCCTGAAGCACTCATGCAGATTTCCACTGTAACCAACTGCCCATGCTCAGCAGAAGTTAGGGATCCAACCTGTTTCTTTCCACGAATAGCAACCACTTTTGATGGCTTATTTGGAACAGTAGTAATGCCTGTTTCATCAACATTATAAACACGATCTGGAAAAAAGTGATGCTTTTCCTGCAATGCTGGCAATAAATCAAAAAACTTTACGACACTGGCTTGATTAAAACCCTGTGCTCTTGCTGCAGAAGTTGGCTCTGGTGTTCTTACAGATAATTGAGGGTGTCGAGTCAAAAATCCATGAAACCAATTAGCACCAGCTTGTTCACTTTTTGAACTGAACCTTTTATGAAGATTGTTAAGTTTAGCAAACTGGTAGGCAACTTTACGCAAAACTTGAGGTGTTAAACCAAAGAGCATAGCTTCCATTTGCTTGATATGAGTCTCCAGCTCATTTTCCATTTCAATAGAAAACACACATTTTACTGATCCAAGTGATTTCAACGAGGCTTGTACAAAGTTCAAATTAAGTCTACACCTTCTTTGCAAAGTATTCCGTGGTACATTGAACTGCTTGCATGCTTTTTTTAATCCCATTTCTTTCTTTCCTACAGCCTCAATAGCTGATGACATAGACCTCTCACTCCAACACTGCCTTTTTGTTTTTCTTACATATTTCCCCACATCTAAAACTAGAGGAATTGATCGAAAAAAAGCTTATAAAATCAGTCCAATTCAATCAATTACGACTCATTCGAGTTTCTTTTTCTTTTTGAAGATCGTGGCTGTAATATTGATAGCCATCTGGACCATCTAGATTGAACTTTTTTTCATCACTAAAGAAAACTTGATGCTACTCATCTTGTGAATACATGGGTTCTTTTGCAAATTTTAATCTAACTTCTTTATGACGACCAATAGGTTTTGATCTTGGCTTACGCTTTTCCAAACTGTGTATGGATCTTCATGTAAGATTTGTCTCACACGTTGAACAGTTACAGGTAATTGTAAATCAACACGAATTTGAGATGTAGTCATGTGCTGAGCAGCAGCACAACGTACAATAACTTGTTTAGTACGATTATAATACTTCATTCGTTAAACGCTTATCATGTCCCATTTCAAATTCAGCTATCAAAAACCAAATGGTTATAACTTTATAAGCCATGATTTCACAGTCTTTGTTTAACTAACAAATAATAATAAAAAACAAAGTCACAATTGCGTATCACCAGATCAAAATATACAAGTAAACTGAAAATAATTATTGATGAGGCTAACTCTATTTGCTACTGCAAGTATTAAGTATTATACATTTTATGGTTTTATCAAATGTACCGCAATTTAATTATGCTATATTATAATCTAAAAAGTTGTTGTTTGCAATATATATAGAGACTTCATTATACATAGCTTGAATGTATGATGAAGTCTTTATTGAAATAGACTTAGTACCATTTGCATTTTTAGTCATAGATCAAGAAAGGCCGATTTATTTTGTATCTAAGCAGAATTTTATTTTTGCGCCTTTTTAATGCTGCGCCTGTGTGTTTCACACACTTCGCACCCGCTACGAGCTAGCTATATATATATATATATATATATATATATATATATATATATATATATATATATATATATATATATATATATATATATATATATATATATATATATATATATATATATATATATATATATATATATATATATATATATACATATATATATACATATATATATATATATATATATATATATATATATATATAATATATATATATATATATATATATATATATATATATATATATATGTATATATATATATAATATATACACACACTTATATGTATATATGTGTGTAACAAAGTAAATAAAGACAAATATGTATAATAAATGTATAAACACATATTATAAATATGTATATATATATATATACATATATATACATATATATATATGTATATACATTTATATATATATACATATATATATATATATATATATATATATGTATATACATATATATATATCACAGAAATCTTATTCTGAATCATCCAGCAAATAAGTTTGTTAATATTCATCTACTATATGTACAGTTAGAGAAATAAGTATCCGAACAAAAGATTTTTTTATGGAAAATAAACTTTGTCAGTTATTTTCGAAAAAAAAAACTTGATAAAAATAAAAGAAATGATTATTCTGAAAGAAAATTTTATTACGAATTCAATATGCAAAAAAAAAATATCAATAATAATATTTAATTGATAAAAAATTAAGATACATTTAAACTATGCAATTTTTTAGCATTAAATAAGTATCCGAACAAAATTTTAAAGATTAAGGCTTAAAGATTAACGTTTCTCCGAGTAATTATTTTTATGACTTTTTAATATCGAGTTGGACCGCCATTAGCTTTTATGACTTCTGCAAGTCGACATGGCATCGATTCAACTAATTTCTTTATCGTATCTGAGTCAATATCAGCCCAAGCTTCTTGGAGCATGATTTTTAAATCTTCTTTTCTTTTTAGACATCGTGTGCGACATTTTTTATCCAGAATAGCCCAGAGATGTTCAATTGGATTGAGATCTGGACTTTGCGCAGGCCATTCAAGTAACTCAATTTGCTTTTGGATAAAAAACTCTTTTGCTTTCTTTGACGTATGTTTAGGGTCATTGTCTTGTTGGAAGATAAAATGTTTTCCTAATCGCAGTTTTTTAGTTGAAGCCAGAAGATTTTTGTTGAGGAAGTTAACATAAACCTCAGAGTCCATAATTCCATCAATAAACTCCAGTTTTCCTGTTTCGTTCCAAGCCATCGATCCCCATACCATAACATTGCCTCCACTAAATTTTACTGTGCCTCGAATACAACTGAGTGTGAATGCTTCCCCTTTTTTTCTCCATACCTTTTGAGCTCCATCGGACTTCACAAGATTAAATTTTGACTCTTCCGTCCACAAAACTTTCCTCCAGAATGATACCGGCATATTCACATATTTTTTAACAAATGCAAGTCTTCGTTTTCGATGGATTTTTGAAAGGAATGGTTTCTTGCATGGAACTCTTGCTTTGAATCCACTTTCTTTCAATCGATTTCGAATAGTACATAAGCTCACTTTTAACCCAAAATCTTTCTGAAGGAGGCTTGACACTTTTGGTGCTGATAAAAAACGGTTTTTTTGCACCATCTTGACAATTTGTCGATCTATTCTTGATGTTGTTTTACGCTTTGCTCCGAATCTGGGCTGATTTTGCACATATCCAAACATATTATACTTTTTAATCAGATCGCTGACGGTTCCTAATGCAGTTCCAGTCGCTTTATTTATCGACCTAACGTTTAACCTTGCTTGAACAAGTCAATAACCAAATTGCGCTGAGCTTGGGACCATTCCTTGATTTTAACTCCCAAACTTGATGATATCAATGGTAAATCAAATGAATTTAAAAAAATATCAGTCAATTATTAAAAATTACTCGTTGTAAAACAACAATATTTCTAAAACCATTGGTTTAAAAACTTTTTTTAATAATCAATTTCAAAACTTCGTTTACAAAACAACATGTTCGGATAATTATTTTTCATTAAAGTTTTAACACTCCTTCGGGAATCGTTAAATTTTAGCAACGCAAGTTAATTACCGTTGATTAATTTTTTGCAACATAAAATCGGAATTAAATTTGCTTTTAGAATAATTATAAAAGTATTTATCAAAAACATATGTGATTCTGAAATAACCTGACAAAGTTTATTTTTCACAATAAAATGTTTTGTTCGGATACTTATTTCTCTGACTGTATATATATATATATATATATATATATATATATATATATATATATATATATATATATATATATATATATATATATATATATACATACATATATATTAGGTATGTGCTTATCCAATGAGTTACGGCATTGGTTTTGTAATCAAAATCTTCAACCATTTTATCAAAGGTTGCTTAGTTTGAGATGTAAGGATGTATTTTTTTATGTTATTTTTAAGAATTTTACATCACCATAGACTTTTTTTTTAAAAGTAAGAGTTAAATTTCATTTTAGTATAGTTTATTTTTTGTAATTCCTACTGCTTTTATTGAACTTTGTTGTTGATTAGGCATCAAATTTATATTAAAGGATTTATATTAATTGAGAACATTATTGAAACTATTGAGAAAAGTTTAAAAAATTATTTGCCAAACTTTGCCAAAATTTTAATTAAAAAGTTAAATATTGTAAATAAAGCAAAATATTGCACTTCAAACAACAAAGTTCCATAACAAAACTACCTTTAGCCGAATCTGACATTTTAAAATTTGTCGCAGTTTTATTAGGCAATTCTTCTAATCAAATTTTGTAACTTAAATGCTCATTTAATGAATGAGCATAACTTTTTGTAGAGTTGTTATTTTGTTACAAAGTTTTCACTATTGTAATGCTGATTTTATCCTCTTTCCAATGATATATAATAATCAATGATAAAAATAATAAGATTTTTACACACGTACTCACACTAAACCATATTACACCATAACTAAATAGCAAATAAACTACCAAACATTTTCACAACTTGGTTTAGAGAATTCAATAGCACAAATTATTTCTTTTAATAACTTTATTATTACAACTGTTTTTTAATAATTTTTTCTTAAAAACTATTCTACGAATCATCTAAGTTTGTATACTAATAATTTAGTCAGCAAAGCTCGTTTAATAACGAATTCAGAGTGAATGGATCCAGTATGAGGTTTACAGTTTAAACGCATGCGTATTAGCAACTCAAACCGTTTTAAGTCTGCATTAAAAATCAAAATGATACAGATCGCATTCTAGTTAAAGGGCAAAGTATGCACACAGTAAATCCACTGATAAAGGACTCCCACTCTCCTTTTGTTCGCAACTATATACCTTCAAAGATCCCCTCTGTATACGTACACATTATTTGTCTCCTCCTCAAAGCATAACTTTTTCAAATCATAAAACACTTAAAAGATTTTAGTTTATTTGACATATCTATATTTTATAACATTTATTAATTATAGTTATAATATTATAACATAACATTTATTTTTTAAACTCGTAAATCTGCACACCAGCCTCCTCTCCTTGTACTCATCGGTACATTAATATTAGGAATTAGAAGGGGTAACCTTCTTCCCCCATACCTGCCTACGTACTTTATGGAAGACCCCTTATCTAAAATTGTTTATAATAGATTACTTACCTCTTTTTTCATTTACTTCTAATAACAATGGGAATTTGTCACCATTGAATAATTTTCCGATCAGCTTGTTGTTTTCAGTCATATTGAAACCAGATTTCTTACTTTTCCGACTCATCAGAATGTGTGCAACTTTATTCATATTGCGATTACTCAGAGTTCATAACAAAAAAATTTTTAAATTGGCTTTAAACTCATGAGAAAATTATTTAAAAAAATTTTTTTAGGCATCAAAACCTTAGTTGGTATGTAGTTTAGTTGAAGTTTGTTTAATTTATCCAAAGAAAAGAAAGGTTTCTTAACCTTAGTCTTTCCGACAGAGACAACAAGTTGCTTTGAACCAAATGTTTTTGCTTCATAGCAACTTGGTGAACCAAAAAGCTAAAATGTTATCTGATTCTTTATGCTAAAATTTTTGATAAAACTGGATAAAATTTTTTTTTGCACTGCAGGGGATGTTGATCTTACAATGGCCGTCAAATTCTTTTGTCTTTCTAACTTCGTACACGGATGTGGAATTCTTTGTGACACTTGAACATAGCAATCTGGACAAATAAGTCTTTTTTCAGGTTCATTTAAAACGCATTTATAAAGTTTTCCCGAAACACATTCAAACATAGGGGCCAATATATTTGTCATTTTTGGTTTGCGCCAGGTGACATAAAACGCGTTTAAGACGTTTAAAACACATATTACTATTTATTTTATACGTCTTAAGCGCGTCTTTTACTTATAGGTAGCGACTAGCTAGCTATTCGCTAGCTTATTTCCCACCGGGGTTGTTTCATCATTATTTAAAGGTCTTAAATCCTTGCTTTTTCCCGAAGCAGCAAATGCAAAACATTTTAAATGAATGCTTCAAATAAAAACATCTGATATGCATTTATAATATTGACATGATATATCGGTCTCATTTAATAAATTTCAATGTAATGACCGAAAACATGTTGTCAGTTCATACGTCAACGCGTGTGAGAAGTTATTATTTTAATTATTAACTATTAGCGACGGCTAGCCGTTGTTAATTGGTAATATTTGAAATAATAATTGTAATAACTGAATTTAAATAACAGTCTTAACTGAAATAGCAATAATAGTAATTAGTTAATAAAGTTGATAAGTCAGTATGCTATTTTAGTTTTAAAACTCAAAATACATGCTCGAGGGCATGATTTTTTTAATGCAACTTTGTGGAGATCGAGACGATCCTCCAATACCTGTCCAAGTTAATTTGTCCATTTTAGGGGGTAAATGAGAAGAATTTTATACTTTGCATGGTCATACATCCTAAACGAAAAGAAATTTTTTGATGAAATTTGAAATCTGTCGATGAACTTTGATTTAATTTATGACAAAACTTAAAAAAAAAAAATGAACTTAAAAGGCGTAGTTCTAAGATGGAGGCAAATAGAAGTCGGGGCGAGGTTGGGTTAACTCCGATTACCTAGTCTTTTTGCAAGTCATCCTCACTTAACACAAGTATCAACATACTATAAATTTGAGTATGCCGCATGGCTTTTAGTAACCTATCTTGAACTACAAAAATACTGGGCGCTCACCTAAAGTACGTGATTTATTTTCATGTCTCCGACAAAAATATTGTTTTTACATTTAAGGAATAAAGAAAAGTTTGGGGATGTATTGCGAGATCTTAAAGCATGTTTCTATGTACCATGTTCACAAACTGGTGTTTAAAATTTTGTCAAACTGAAAATAATTTTAAAACTGACTACGTAATATATTAAGGTTTATGCTAATTGTGATATATATATATTTTTTTTAGAAATCAGTATGAACCTTATGCTTTGACAAAATAAATTTGCTTCATGGACGTTTATGGCTTTTGGTTACACTTTTTTTTATCTTAATTCCTTATTTATTATATTTACGGTATTTACCTTTTATTTGTTTAATTTTACTTTGTGTATTAAATAAATATAAATAGAAAATTAAAATAAAGCTGTTTTATTTTTTGAATCTAATGGTTTAAATAAAACCAAAGTTAATTTGAACCAAAACCAAATTTATTCAATTTCCTTGGCATTATTAAAAGTAGCACTATCAATTTTAGTTAATTATACCACTTTGGTATTTTCTTACCAAGCTTTTTTCAATACGTTGGATTGTTACACATACGCTCAGTTGTCTTGTTTTTTTAACAAATATAGTTGAAAAGAAAATATCAAAACAAATATTTATGATGCGTAGAACCCGTTTAGTTTGATTACTCAATTAAAGTTTAATTTAAAATGATTGGATCCTAATATCTTTCTGTATCCATAAAAGTTTTATTACAAAAATTTATATTTTTTAATGAGTAACTGCATTAAATATAAACATTGCACTAATATGTCACGAGGGAATAAGATTGCTCAATGTTTTAATATTATTCAACTTTTAGGCATTTTTAATTTTAAAGCAAACTATATATATTCAAAGTATAAAAACTTTTTTTTTAGTTTTTTACCTTTAATTTGCTCACATAAAAACAAAGGCACGCAAAAACTATGCTCTGATCACCTTTTTATCTGATGTATTTTATTATTAAGGGCAGGGGTGGGGAACCTTTCTGAGCTTGGGGGCCGTATGACCCTTAAAAAAATATTTGGGGGCCGCACTAATAAATATGCAAATTTGGTGTATAGTACTCGTACTAATGTTATATTTCTTAAAGCATCTTGTATCACAATATTTCTTAATGTATCATGTATCACAAAAGTTATCAATGACTTTTCTGATTCTGTTTCTTTTGCTTATCGGTCAACTGTGACCTTAAACAAGGCTTGATAAATGTCATGTGTGAAAACGTAGATTCACAGCAGTAGGTTGTACCAAAGCAGCTCAGAAGACGCCTGGAAATTTGACGGAGTTTTGGATACTCAACTGCAGTTTTCCAAACTTCCAATGGATTCTTCTTGTTGTCAAAAAGAGATTTTAGGATACTGTCCTTAGAAAGCTCACTCATATCGATCTGTAAATATTCTGAGGCTGTTGAAATTTCAACAAGATGAGGCTGAAAAGCTAGTTTCAGTGTTTCATTATGTTCCTCAAAGTCTTTAAACCTGTCATTAAATTCTGCAATCAGTAACCATGAGCGAGACTAGGTTTTTTCAAACCGAGACGAGACCGAGACGAGAAGTTAGTACTTCTCTTGAGATCGAGAAGGAGACGAGACGAGAAGTTTAACAATTTTTGAAAACAAATTTATCAAAATCCAAGTGAAAAAAAAAAAAAATGTAAACATGGTTTTGACAAATAGACACAAATGACATTTGTCAAATGTAAACAACTTTTTTAAATATTAATTCAGAATTTTTTTGCCAAACTTTTTTAACTAGGCAATGTTTTGTCGTTCACGCAGTACATTGGCAAATCAGCAGGCAAATTTTGTTCTTCTAAGAAAGAATCCAGCTTTCCTTCAATTAAGATACCTGTGTGTCTGTCTGGGAACTGTTGGACATGGGCTGTCCAGTGATGTAGTCTCCAACTTTCGTCAATAGCATGAAAAGTCCAAGAGATGTAGCTGTCCTGAGCTCTAGAAGTCCAAAGGTCAGAAGTAAATGCAGCACTTTTTAGATTTGACGTAATCTCCGTTTTAATGCCCTTCATTCCAGCTTGAACTTCTCTTGACCGAATTGAAAGCTTTCTTGAATATGTTGTTCTGTGATGAAGGCTCAGTTTAGGGTTTGCAATGTCAAACAATTACTTGAAACCTCTTCCTTCGATTGCTGAAAAGGATGCCAGTTCAGTGCAAAAGTAATCACGCATTGCAGAGTCAAACTGTTTTTGAATGGAATTATCTTTGTCATATTTGGACTTTGTTTCAAGCATTTCGACCATGGTTTGTTGTTTCTTCTTAGGAGGAGGAAGAAGAGAGTCGTCAGTTTTTTCAGAATACTCAACGTAATCTTGGCTGTGTTTTTTTTCGAGGTGACGATGAAGTCCGCTTGTGTTTCCATCTTTTGTTTTCAAAGACTTTTTGCACGCCTTGCATTCAGCACCGTCACTTGTTTTTTGAAAATATCCAGATTTTATTTTTTCTTGGTGACATTTTTGATCATTGAAATGAGGCAAGAATATTTCTTTTCAATATGAACAATATGTGTCAATTTGAATTCCACTGGTAAACTAATGAAATTAATTCGAAAGTGCACCATTTTATACAAAAAGTTTTTGTATTTAAAATCTAATTAAAAATATTTAAAATCTAATTAAAATTTTTTAATTAGATTTAAAAAAAATCTAATTAAAAACACAGGCCTGCAAAATGAGAGTCATAACTTCCTCTCTGGAATTTGATAGCTGATTCTAGGGTATTTTGGTGCGCTGATTACGAATATATACTTAGTTTTTCTCTATCACCTCCAGATTTTTCAAAAAAGGCACAGATAGAAGATAGCAAAAAAACAGAAGATTTCACATAAAAAAATATATATTTAAAACAGAACATTATTTTTAACTTAAAAAACTACTAAAATATAATAACAACTTAACACTAGTCTAAATAACATTTAAATTTCATTTGTGGAACCTGGTCCTTTTCTCCTGGAAGCTTCGGTTGTGCGATTTTCGCTTAAATTTCCGGTTTGGATCGTCGCGCTTCAATAACCAACAATAGTCCGCCATCATGTTGGTATTCCATCTTCCTTGATACCGGACTTCAAGCTCTTTCAAATCTTTGTGAAATCTTTCGCCTTGTTCTTCGCTAACGGCTCCTAGATTTTCTGGGAAGTAATCAATATGAGAATTTAGGAAATGAAGTTTAATGCTCATATTACAACCCATTACACCCAAATTGGAAATCATTTTGGCCACTATTTCTTTATAGTCGGAGCTTTAATTGTTCCTCAAAATTTTGTCACCACTTCCTTAAATGACTGCCATGCTTGCAACTCGATATCATTAAGTTTTTCATCAAACTTATCATCCGACATTAATTTCCTAATATCAGGGCCGACGAAAATTCCTTCTTTTATCTTAGCTTCTGATAAAGATGGAAAAACTGAATGCAGATATTTGAAGCCTTCTCCCTCTTTATTTAAAGCCTCCACAAATTGCTTCATTATACCCAATTTGATGTGCAATGCTGGCAGTAAAACTTTTTCTCTGGGAACCAAACTCTGTTTAAGTACGTTTTTGAATCCTGGGGTTAGTTCAGTTCTTGGAGTCCATTCCTTTTTGGTTCAATGATGTTGTTTATCCCGGCTATCCCACTCGCAAAGAAAGCACGGGTATTTTGTATAACCACCTTGTTGGCCTGGTAGCATGCTTATGATTTTCAAATCTCCACACAACATCCAACCGTGTTGCTCATAAGCTATATTAGTCAAAAGCTTTTCCAAATTTTCATAACATTCCTTTAAACGGACAGAATGTGCAACAGGTAACGAGGCATATGTATTCCCATTATGCAGAAGAACTGCTTTCAAACTTCTTTTTGAGGAGTCAATAAACAATCTCCACTCGTTAGGATCGTATTCTATGTCGTACATTTTCGTCAAGCCTGGAATATCTTTACAGAACACTAAATCTTCATCTTCAGCGAAGAATGGAAGAAAATCTTTTTCTCTGTGACGGTACCATGAAAATGAAGTACCAGGTGCCAGCATATTTCTTTCTTTTAATCGTGATCCGAGGAGTTCCGCTGCATCTTTGGGAAGATTCAAATCTCTTGTCAAGTCGTTTAAATGTGACTGTGAAAAGAGCTGACAAGCGTCAGAATCTCCATGAAATTCAGGATCAGATTGGTGTACATCCTCTTCCTCTATATCACAGTCAGAATTTTCAATTTGTAGAGCTGGAACCGGAGGCTGCACCATTTTTGAATCGCCAAATATTGCAGGCGTAACTGATGACACGTTTGGATAGTTTATGTCCCTTTTATTTTTTGAATTGTATCCAGTTATGTCACAACAACAAAAGTAGCAATCTTTAACATGGTCGTTAGGCTCTCTCCAAAGCACAGGCGAAACGATTTTGAAGCTATTTTTCTGTCCTTTTGACCACTTGCGAAGTTCTAATAAACAAGTCGTACAAATTTTATGAGGTGCCCAAGTTTTGTCTTGGTTACTTAAAACGAGTCCAAAATAACTTTTATAAATACTTTTTACAAAGTCTGTAATACTGTTTCGTTGTTTTATCACCATAAGTTTCCCGCAAATATAACAGAAACAATTAGGAGAGTTTAAACAACTTCGCGATGCCATTTTAAAGTTTATGTTGCAAGATGCGCACTTCAACTGTTAAATTTCTAAATCAGTGCGGGTACTTATACAAAAATCCTTTGGTTTATCTTAATTACACCCTTTTCTAATAATATTCACAACAATTAGTTAATATTACCAAATCATTATGTAATAATGAGCTCATTACTAAATTAAGCCAAAATGACCCGTTTTTGACATGTTTAATGCGAATTACTAATACTTATTATGTAGTCATTAACAAATTACTAATTGGCGTTAATTTCTATGTTCCCTTACACTAATTATATGAAATAAAAATTGAGCTGAAGTAAACTAATAATGTTTTAGACATTTCAAAAGGTAGGCGCTCAAACATTTTAAAGCAAAATCTTAAATATTCCATATCAAAAAATCCTGACGTGATGGATTTTTTTAATTATTTTTCTCGTAATCAGCACATCAGAAACTATAAAAAACCTTACTCAGATTTTAAAGAGGAAAACCATTGCAGGCCTGTGTTATTTGTGTTTTATTTATCATTCATCTAAAATTTCAATTAAATTTTTCACAAATAAAAATAAAAGAAAGTTTTAATTGACATCCAATAGGATTTTTCCAGTTACCACCGAAACCTCAAATGCCTTTTTCATGACTTTTTATATTTTATGGATATTATATTATTAATTCCAGCCTTAGATTACAAAGTATAAAAAATTCTACATGACTACAATGATTATGACTACAATTCAAAATAATGACTACAAAATTCAAAGTAATGACTACAAAATTCAAAATACAAGGAACTTTGTATTCTTTATACTTTTCACAATTGCAACTTTTATCTTTTCAATTACATCTTACGATTTCTTATTTACAAGTTTCATTTTCTAAATTACATCTTACGTTTCTCAATCACGACTTTCATGTTCTAAATTACATCTTACGTTTCTTAATTACAACTTTCAAGTTCTCAATTACATCTTGAAAAGGTATAGAAATAATTTGATTTTTAAGCAAAAAGTTATGAGAATGCTCGACACTCCACTTTTTTCAAGTTACAAATTTTTATATGCAATTTATATTTAGTAAAGACAAAAAAATCTTTCATAAAAACATGTTACTCCTAATTCCGATCTTAAAAAATACTTATTGGTTCTTTTTATTATCGGAAGTAGAGGCTAATCGTATAAAGAAGAGGCTTATCGTATGAAGTAGAGGCTTATCGTATGAAAAAAACAGCATCTACTGTCAATACAATGAAGTACTTTTGCAGTCAGTGCAACAGATAAAATATTATAATACTCCATTCAATAAATTAAGGAGTTCAAACCCAAAACGCCATAGCGAATATTTTTAAGAAAATACTCTAGAATATTCTCAGGCGCGTATTCTCTGCTGGTTAGAATTCTTCTTGTAATTGGTTGCTGTATGTATCCTGTTTAGATAATAATAAATCTGAATGTCATGAACTTTTGTTGTTGTTGTTATTTCATTTTCTATGAAATATTAAAGTATTGTTTTTTTGGTGTTGATGATTTTGATTTTAGCTTACATAAACAGTTTGAGGTATAAAAGGCGGATGCTCTGAGCTTCCAGACATGAAGCAAACTCCAAACATTTGTTAGTTTTGAATTATGTCAAATAAGGATACTTTTCAAAAGTTTGCAATGATTAGAACCTGGGTGCAAAAAGTCCTAATGTTTTTACATACAATAATTAAGAGATTTATAATTTAAAATTTTTCCTTACTTTTTTACTTTATTATTTATATTTTTTTCTGTTTGACATAAAATAGTTTTCCAATTTTATTTTCAGAGTGAGGCGTTTAAATATATAAAGAAAATTTTAAATAAATAATAAAATTCTAAAGGAGAAAGTCAAAGCAGAAAATGGTACACAGAAGATTAGTCTAACATCACGTCATCATAATCTTTTCATAAAGCCTCTATATAAAAATTAAATAACATATCGTATGTTATAAAAATCATAATAAAAGATAAATATAAAAATAAATTAATAACTAAAAAGTTACTGCTAAAATTCAGTCAAAACAAAACTAAAGGAATAAAAAAGAAAAAAAGAAAAAAGAAAAAATTTCTAAAATATCTATTATTTATTTTCTTAATATTTAATAAATATTCACCGTTCTGATATTTCGTTAAATTTTTCGAAGCAATTCATAAGTGTTAATTAAATTTGATCTCAGATTATACTTTTCATTTAAATTTATTTCAAACATCATATTAAAGTTTGGTTGTTATAAAATCTATACATTACAATGAGACGCTGATAGATACTTATTTCAAATACGTTGATTATGTTCATATCTTTCTGAAAGGTTTTGCAAGTTCGCATTAATGTTTAGAGAATAGAATTCTGCAAGTGTTTTTTTGTACCCTATGAATTTTTTAAAGTTTTGGTTTTTGCGTTCTTCTCCATAATATATTTGCATAGTTGATGAAATAGTGAGTTAAGGCAAAATATATCAGTTTGTGTATTAACCTATGAGCAAAAAAGTAACAGATACACAAACAAAAGAACAGAAAACTTAAAGACAAAATCGTACAAATGAAAAAACCTAGTTCAAGTGAAAACTAAACCAAAATTGTAATGAATGTAGTTCATTTACTAATAATGACGTTCATTACAAAAAACTTATTTATACTTAAGAATTTGTAGGTAAAATTAATTTTTTGTCCGAGAGTAAAACAATACCTTTAATAAACAAAATAAATTAGTTTTTTATTTTTCATTGCTTAAACCTTAAAATGCTTTGCAAATGTAATGAAAAACAATACTCTAATAGTTTTACAAACTTATTATCAGCATTAGCTTAATGCTAAGAGAAAACGCTATGATTTTATCGCGTAAAACGAATTGCGTAGCTATGACGTTCTGCTTTCACTACAGTTTGGAACCAATTACTTTAATGTCTGCTATCTTTTAAACATTTGAATACCCTAATTTGGTTATATCACTATAAATGTCACCTTGTTGACCAGGACAGAAACTTACCATCTATAAATACAAAGATAAAATCCACTTTTGACCATTGTAGTTGATATGTTGTAGCACATTTTTTAGTTGCATTGCACTTCTTTTTAAGAGTTGTGTAATGACCAATTGGTATTACTTTATAAACGTGTTTTACAAAACACTCTAATTGAAATTTTAAAAATTACTTAAAACATTGTTTTTAAAAATTGAGCAGAAATTTATTAGTCTTAGAAAACGTAAATTGAACAGCTCCAAAAAAAATCCCGCTTTCTTGAGCCAAACTAAACATCGGATAAACCAAACTTAATTTACACATTTCGTTTCCCACAGTGTTATAAAATGGGTTCTAACCTTGACTTTCTGACCCAAGAAAACCCTTTTGTGGAATGATAGCCCACACTATGGGAATCACTTGGATATAAGTATTAAAATCAGATTACAACGTCCTGGCAAGTTATTGACAGGGCCGTACCGGGGGGGGGGGTGAAAATGAAAAAAACAAATTTTACCGACAAGATTTTTTTTTTTTTTTTTTTTTTAGAAGCCAAATTTCAGTTTTAACTGACATAAACCATAATTTTCGAGTTTTCCGTCAAAAACAGACAGAATATAGTACAAAATATAGGTTATTCCAATAAATATGAACTAGGGAAACAAAAAGACATATTCTGAGAGTTTATCGTGTATCTAAAATGAAAATTATGCTTTAAAATAAATATTTAGGTTCCTCATCAGCTAGAAAACTATTTCCTCCAAACCCATCAATTAGTATAAAAGAACTTGTTCAAGTTCAGGCAATCACAGGGCTTTCAAACAATGGCATCAAGAGACTAGCTGCTACAATTAATCAGTCAACTTCACAGCATATTGTTGAGAAAAACTATGCTGTAAAATTTGATGCAGTTAGTAAGCAGCTTTCTCACCATTTCACGAGTTCATTGATTAAAGATCATGCTGGATGTGGAAGGACTGTCATTCATTGCAAGGACTTCAAAGAGCTTAAAAATGAACTCATTTCTATGAGAAGCACATCAAACAATCATATTGTGAAAGTTGGAATTGACGGTGGGGGAGGATTCCTGAAAGTAAGCCTTAAAATTATTGAATTAAATCGTAAACCTAACACTCCCCCAGCAAAACTCAATTGCACAAACAAGTTTTTCAAGGACACTGGAGTTAAGCGGCAACTTATTATTGCTGTCTCTGAGGACCTGCCAGAAAACTACTCAAATGTGTCTCAAATTTTCGAATTAATCAATATGAGAGACCAAGATTTTGTTATGTCCTGTGACCTAAAACTGGCAAATATAACTTGTGGTCTCCAAGCACACTCAAGTGCACACCCCTGCACCTGGTGTGAGTCAAGTGCAAAGGACCTTTTAAATCAAGGAAAATTAAGAACTTTCAAATCTCTTGATCAGAATGTCTCACTTTTCAATGCAGCAGGATCAAACATCAAAAGAGCTCGTGATTACATGAATGTTGTTCATTCTCCTGTATTTGATCTTGCTGGTGGCACATTAGTTTTGGACTTCATACCGCCAATGGAGTTGCATTTTGCAGGAAATGAGTGCAGGAAGCTGCTAAAAAATATTGATCTTCTTCAATCTATTGTCGAGAAACACTCATGTATGCTGCAATACCATTAGTTGATGTATTTCGAAAATTCAATGCAGTAGTGTCTGCCTGTTTTGGACGCGTTCTTGATCCAAGTTATGTACAAAAAATTGAAGCTTTCAGAGTGGCTTATGTGGCACTGCAAAATGTTTCTGTGACACCAAAGGTTCATGCTGTATTTTTTCATGTGAAAGATTTCATTGACAAACACGGCCAAGCTCTCGGACTTTACTCAGAACAAGCAACAGAGGCAATGCATCACAACTTTTAAGTGCATTGGCAAAGGTACAAACGACCTAACCATCATCCTAAATACAGTAAAAAGTTGCAATGCTGCCTTGTGGACTTTAATAGTAAACATTGCTTGTGAAAAGAGCCATTTTAGAATGATTTTTTCTTGTATTAGAATATTTATTTTAAAGCATAATTTTCATTTTAGATACACGATAAACTCTCAGAATATGTCTTTTTGTTTCCCTAGTTCATATTTATTGGAATAACCTATATTTTGTACTATATTCTGTCGGTTTTTGACGGAAAACTCGAAAATTATGGTTTATGTCGGTTAAAACTGAAATTTAGCTTAAAAAAAAAAAAAAAAAAAAATAATCTTGTCGCTAAAATTTGTTTTTTTCATTTTTTACCCCCCCCCCCCCACATCTTTGTCGTTCGGTACGGCCCTGTCAATAACTTGCCAGGACGTTGTAATCTGATTTTAATACTTATATCCAAGTGATCCCCATAGTGTGGGCTATCATTCCACAGAAGGGTTTTCTCGGGTCAGAAAGTCAAGGTTAGAACCCATTATATAACACTGTGTTCCCGAACCCCCGCTAAACATCTATTACTTTAATAATTTTTTTTTATAACTCAGCGGTACTCGGTGTAGTTAAGGCAATTTTAAAATATTATAGCATCTGTATGATATTTTATTGACAACGACGTATTTCCATTATAAGTCTGTGAGTTATGAAAAGACGAAAAAAATTAAAATGATAAATTTTTTGGTATCGTAAAATATAAATGTTAGCAGCGAAAAAATCCACCCCTAAGGTTTTTTTTTTTTTAATAAAAATATTCTTAAAATCACAATCGCTCGTCCAAATTTGACAAAGATTTTAAATAAATACATTTTTTAGGTGAAACTAACATAATAGTTTAATAATATGATCTGTTCTAATCGTTTATTGGCAATCGTTCTTAATAATAAGCTTTTTCTTGGTTGGAATTCTTGTGAAAATTGATAGAAATATTGTATTTTAACAACTATATATAGTTAATATTCGTCAGAACCGATTAGAACTAGGATCTATAGTGGGTTAAGGCACTTTTTCAAAAGATTTTAACTAAGTTCATGTTAACGCCAATAAGCGAAAGTGATCTAAAGACTCCAAACGGTGTTCTTTAGATTCACTACAAGGGGTAGTAAAAAGGCTTTGAAAATTATATATAAAAAAGAAAAGTTTCTTTAAATATTAAAAAACCTGATCCAAAAAAAGTCACTACATCTAAAGCTTTTGTTTGGGCCTAATATGCTGATTAAGACATGCTTATTACAAATAAAAGAATTAGAATAACTTGTAAACCGTTGGTTATATAGTAAAAAAATTTTTTTTTGATTTCTAACTTTTTCTACATACCAAAATTAGTAGCAAGGCTCAATAATGCTTAATTTAATTTAAAATGCTGAAATAAAATTTTTTTTTACCCTTTTTTACGCTAATCCAGCATTAAATGCAGAAAAATCAATAAAAAAGAAAACTACATTTTCTCAGCTTTTTATGACATTAAAAGCTAAAACTTACCACACTGATGGATTATAGTGTAATAAACAAAACTTAGAAAACTTAAAAGAATAATTATTTTTAAAAAGCTCTTTTAATTTTAAAGGATATTTTCGATGCAAAAACCTTTTAGAAAAGTATAAATATATTCAAATGGAAACAAATTTAAGGTTAGTTCTCGTAAGGTATTGCAGTTCTATCTAAAAAGGAACAACCCTGAAAATTTGAAGTTAATTGCATATCTGGTTAAAAAAATATGAATGATTTGCTGTTCAGACAAAAAAAGACAATTGAGAAATCAAGCTTCAAAGTTTAACAATAATATTTTAAGTAAAAATTTCATACACTCATTTTGACTAACAATATTATCAGATTTACAACTTTGATTTTCAAGAAGTTCAGTAATTAGACAAACCCAAAAATAAAAACGAGTATTTAAAATTTAGTTCTTAGATAAATATACCAATAAAAGGTTTGGTTGCTATGGGCGTAACTAAGTAAATTGCATAACTCACGATCAATAAAATTATTTTTTAAGCTGTTTTTTGATATTAAAACCATATCATGTTATATATGGTTATAAAGCCAGCTAAATTTCATAAAAAGTTAGCTAATAAAAAAAAACTAATTGTTTTAATGGAAATCGCTACGTTTTTACTATATAGCCATCTTAACTACACCGAGACAACACGCCAAGATAAAAAAAGCGTAAGACTTTTTTTTTTTTTTTTTTTAAGTTATAATTAAATAAGTTTATAAGTTAACTTAAAATTTTTGTTCTTTAGTTATAAGTATTTTATAAACTTATTTCATCTTTTATTTTCGTTCAGATTTTTATAAACTAAAACTTTTCTGCAAAAAATAAAATGTTTTGCTTTTAAAAAGACATAAGCATAAGGCGGCAAAGTATTAACAATACTAGATTGTGGGAACTTTAATAGAAATCTCAAATATGAAAATAACAAAATTAAAAAAAAGCATTAGATAAAAACAAAACTAAGACAAATTTAAAAAAATTAATAAAACAAAACTAGATATTAAATGAGTAACAAACTCTATAAGTTATTACAAATAATACAATTATATACTAGTTAATCTTTACTGCTATATAAAATATATATTATAATAAAATCATGTATGATCTTTACAGAGTTAAAAAAATTAAAAATAATAATAACTATAAATTGAATAAGTATGTTAATAATGAATATATTCTTTTAGTCTAATAACGACTTCACTTTTATCTGGAAGAACCTTTCTTTTATTTAACGTAGATGGAATAAGCCAGTAAATATACGCGCAATTTAGCAAACAACCAATGGATATAAGAAAAAAAACAAAGTACTGATTAAATGGAAATCCAAGTCTACGTAGTTCAATATTTAATAGCGACCAGCTGTAAGCATAACCAAAGATTGCGGGTCCCAACGAACTTAAAATTGAAAAAAAAAAAAAATCAAAAAGCTTTTTAAAAAGTTTTTATATATTTAATAAAGCATTTTGATAACTTCATCAAAATTATAGAATCATTGTTAGGTTTGTACATGTCTGAACACCTTTCACAAATTTATTTAAAAAAACTGTTATTATAACATGAGCCACGGGTAGGAACAAACCAATGATCACGGGTAGGAGTAAAACATTGATTACAGGCAGGAATAAACCATAGATCACAGGTAGGAATCCCCATTGATGCTGAAATGCACCAGTCAAATCTCAGTTAAATAATCATCAAATATTTTACTTAAGTTTGGTTCAAAATGTTTTTTGTTTATCGTACCTTTTAAATATTTTATTTCAGTTTTATACCAACATAATGATTAATGAGCCATTACTTAATCTGATGCCCTTATTTTAATAAGGCATTCATTTTAACATATGTTTGTAGGAAAATTATTTACAAATTTTGAATTTCAGTAAAGTTTTGTAATTAACAAAACAAGAAAAGATGAAATATTTTAAATGTTTCGATAAAATGAGAAAAGCGAATAGCTGTCATTTATATATTTTCCATCAGTAGAAATCAGTAGAAGGAAATTTAGTTCTTTTTAAATTTAAAAAATTATTTTGCGAAAAAAACTATTGTTCAGTTAAGATTATGATTATCATTCATACTTTAAAGTAAAAAGGAGGAGGGGGTCAATCACCTAAGAAGATAATTTTTTTTTTAAAAACAAAATAATAATAATTTTAAGAAACTTGTTACAAATTCGATACTTTAAAAAAACTTGTTTTACTTATCCCCCATAAAAAATAAAAACTTAGTTAACTATATACTAAAAAATAGAAATTTAAAATGTAAATCAAAAAATCAAAAATTAGATAAATGTTGTATTCAATCAACTAAAATGCTTTATTTTTACAAAAAAACTTATTTCAAAAACAAAACAGATTTTTATTGAAGAACCAATAAAAGATTATTTCAAACTAATACTATAAGTAATACAAAATCAGATTTTAAAGGAAGGAGAACGGGGAAGGGGGAGGAGAGGTGGATTGCACCTCAAACCTTTTCATTGTAAACTTTTATCTTATACCACATTAGGCATAAGAAATTTTAATTAAATTATTTTATAAAAGTACAGATTTTAAAATAAATTAGTATAAAAAGTACAGATTTCAGAATAAATTAGTTACTTTCCAATGCAAGACACAGACATTCCCAAACCATTAACTGTACCCAAAAGATCAGGTTCAACACTGTTACCCAAAAATATGTTAATGCAGATGAAGCATACATTATTTGCAGCATTAATGGGAACTTGAACAATCAGTAAAAGGATCCATCGTAATGTACTAAATATTAGAAATATTTTTTGAAGAAACTCAAAAATTTTTAAACAAACTGAAGTTCTGAAATCTTAGAATAGTTATGATGATTAATAACAACAAAAAATCACAAATTAAAAACACAAAAACTAAAAATTAAATTTGAAAAAAGCAAAAAAAAAAAATAATTAAAAGCATTTAGAAAATTTAAGTAAGAAAAAAAGTAGATAACATCAAACTGAATCACATTAAACATTTTTCAAAATATAAAATTTAATAAATTTCAAAACTATTATTTAAATATAAAAAATTGAATGTTATCCTAGGAATTCTTTTTCGTAAGACTGACTATATTTTTACACGTTTTTTTATGCTGCAATTTCTCGCAATGAAAAATCCAGCCTGACTGGATGTATCTAGTCCATAATTCACTTCTGGTTTCAACAGTTTTGACAAATTCTAGTGCGACACACAACTTTTATGCTACGTTT
This sequence comes from Hydra vulgaris, assembly GCF_038396675.1. Lineage (NCBI taxonomy): Eukaryota > Metazoa > Cnidaria > Hydrozoa > Anthoathecata > Hydridae > Hydra > Hydra vulgaris. The sequence goes on along the minus strand of NC_088932.1, from coordinate 21,002,549 downwards.
AATGGATGTTGGAATAATCTTTTTTACTACTTTATTGTACTAGGCGATGAACAATTCATACATTTTGTTTACTGATTTACCTTCAAATATCTTTTCGAGTTTAATAATCACTTTTACTTTGCCCCAATAATCTTGAAATTAAGAAGACAATGGCTGTTCTCTGAGTTCCTGCCTTTGCATGCCAAAAAGCTTTGCATGCATTTTAGCATATAGCCAAACCAATCAGCTTCTTAAAGTTCAAAAATTCTGTCTTACTTGTCTGTGATTACTCAATCAAGAGTATCTTTGTGAGCCACTTGCATGTGGGTCAATAAGTTGGGAAAGTAGCTACCTTGCAAAGATAGCATTTGTCTACGAATATCTAAAATCAGTATAGTTAGTAGCGTTGTTTAACATTTTTTGATTTAGTTGTATTTGTAAAAAAATGTCATTAGTGATGGTGCATTTTGAACTTGTTTGTTGATTCTATTAGTGAGTGCAGTAATTTGATTGTTTAGTATCAATTCGCTGCCATTTCTGTTGGCTTTTATTTTTGATAATGCATTGGTAGTGATCAAAGACTTCTCGAATATGTTCTTGGAGTTTCAATAGGGAAATGTTGATCATAAAAACATAAAGTGGAAAATTGGGCAATTAAGCCATTCTAGATAAGGTTAATTTTGGTTAACTTTATCTAGAATAATTAAACATTTAAGATAAGGTTAACTTTAGCCATTCAATTATTGTGACTTTAGACTAGAGGCAGTTATCTTCCAGAAATGTAAAATAAGCTCTATCAAATTAGAAAATTTATTGTGCAAGTGAATGCAATTATAAAATTTATTGTGCAACAATCTGACGAAATCAAAACTATTGCATTAAAAACTTGCAACACAATAATGTGTTGCAATTATTGTACTCCATGATGAAATTAGATAAATATGAAGTCAGAGAAGCTGATACCAGAAAAATTTTAAGTATCAGGTAAACACAATATTAATAAAATAAACTGACATTATTAAAATAAAGTAGTTCATATAGAGTTCAGTGTTTTACTCCAAGGCAACAGACAAATGGAAAGAATAATAACCGGTAAATAAAATTAATAACCGGTTGAGCATTTTTTGAAAAACTAAACTGTGAATGCTAGAAAATTTTTATGAGTGAGCAGAAAATTAAGCTCTATATTACATAAATGTGCAATTTTGGGTGAGTGGGAAAAAAGTTCAAAACTGATAATTTCACGGGAATGTTTATTTGACATTTTGGTCTAAAAGTAAAGCAAAAAATTTGTTTATTAGATTTTATATTTTTGAACACAAACCTGTTTTTAAAAGCATAAAATTCAACAAGATCAAAAAGGAGATTTTTACTTTTAAATTTTAAATTTAACTCTTTTAGAAATATGACAGTGCCTACAACAAGATTAAACAAAATCACTGCAATAAATACTGATGCAAAAACAGTTACTCAACGTGTACAAACTTCTTGAATGCTGGTTGTTCAAATCAATCTTCTATTGCATTAATAATTGTGTCAAGAGATTTAAAATATACTGCTTAAAATAGTCATCAAATGTTTCTGGGTAATAGACATTGCTTTTTTGTTCTTCATAATCAACGACATATTGAAAAATGGAGTAATTTGACTTTTTTCGTTTTATTAAACTTTTTTCTAAAACATATTGAAAAATGGAGTAATTCAACTTTTTACGGTTTTTTAATTGATTTGATTGAATTTGCTGCTTTCTTAACTACCACAAAAAACAAATGGGAATATTCATAATTTTTTATTGTATCAATCACTAAATACGCAGATTTTTTTCCATTGGTTGCCAACATTTTTGTCAATTAAAGGGATTTTGACAAGTTATCAGTCTGTATAATTTAGCATTAATTACTTCAATTCAGTTCAGCTTGATTGATTAGTTTAAGCAACTCAGCTTCAATCTTTTTCTTTGTCTGCATTTAAAATCCTTTACACTGTTTTTTCGAATTTTATCAGAAAATTATTTATGTTCATTGTTGAAATAAATATTTGTAACAGCACGATTTACAATTTTACACCAATAATTTGATGTTCATTGCATTGAATGAAGTAGCACAATCATTTAATCTAAGTAACCATTCTGCAGCATATTGATCACAAAGAGTTCACTGAACCTAAACTGCATTCTTCAATATCTGTTGAAATTTATTGCAACTCATCATCAAATAATTTAAAGAAAGATATATTACAACTCTCTTTTCTAACTCTTCCTCCCAGATATTGACAGACTCTTTAAGTAAAGTTTTCACAGTTAACATTTGCTCAGAGGTCTCAAGTTCACCCAAACCAATAAAAAATCTGCCACCACTCATTTGACAATACTTTAAAAAATCTTAGCTCTAATGCATCAGTTTGCAAGTGTGATACTAAAAATAATGATAACCTTCTCGAATTGAATCATCAATAATTGAAGCTGTGCATCTTAAAGTAGTCCTTCAAGCTTCTGATGTTTGTTTACTTTTTGCAAACTTTTAAGAGTTTGAAACTTGAGATAATTGCCAATCTTCAATCCATTCAGCTAATTTCCTCAAAAATGAAGGTTTCATGTTACCCAAAACAGTTGCATTTACAATACAAAAATTGTTGCTATATTTTTGCTTACTATTACTTATTGTCCGCCATATACTTATCAACTTTATAAAGCTTAAGGCATCAGTCCTATCTGGAAAATAACCTTTATTAGCTGCAGAAGTTATAGGATCAAATATTGCAATAGCAAGTCTTATGCTTTGTTTATTATCTCCTGGATGAAGTGATTTGTAAAATAGTTTGAAACCATTTTCTTGTAGAGATGTAATACACTTATCAACATGGTCAGATAGCCATTTACCTTTAACTTTTACTTCTGGTATTGCTTTCATAACAAAATTAAACTTTTTTAATTTAAAATCATAAAGATCGTTATGCTTTATATAAAATTTCTACTGATCTACCACCTTGATATTGCACTTCTTTCTGCAAATATATTTCATCCATCAGTAGCACAACAGCATTCTCAATTTTATCGTGGTTTAACTTTATAGATTTCAATGGTTTGATCCTACCTAAAAATTTTGGCCAACTGACTGATTTTTTGTACTTTATTTCATTGAGTTCAGTTACTAAGTCATTTGATAAACTACTTTCTTCTATGTACTTTTTATATATAGGCTGGAAAATTCTCCAATACATAAGATGATTTATAGAACAATGAAACATGCATAGATTCATCAACTATAATTGTTTCTGTAACTTCTAAAAAGTGTTGATTAATTTCCAACTTTAAAAATATGTATTTTTCATATATTTTGAGCTGATACCCTTCAAGGTTAAAATTATTTAAATCATTTAAACAGTGTTTTTTATTTAATCATTTTTATAGAATCATTTAAACAGTGAATTTCATCTTTTTCTTTAACTTTTTCTACTGCTTCTATAACTATACTGGATTCATCCTGATTAATTGATGGATGGCAGACAGGCAATGGCTTTCTACCTTAAAATGATACTAATGGTGGTATTTTGGTTATATACTGATAATGGTATTATATACTGATGCTGGTATTTTACCAATTAAGCAATAAATAGTTGGATTTTAATCAACTATTTACTCTTTTATAGTGTTTTTTTCATCTAAAAGTTAAAAAAGGTTTTTTTACAAACTTTTAAAAAAATATATTTTTTCAATATGTATTTTATAAAACAAATATTATTTTCGATTTTTTATAACTTCCCTTCTTTAGAGTACCAGGTTGACCAACTTTTTTTTAAAAGTGGTTTTTTTAAAAAGTTTTTTTAAAAGTGGGTCAAATGGTAATAAATGAAATGTAATAAATGGGGGTTTAAATAGTTTTATTAAATAATCTTTGAGACGGTTTGGAATAAGTTGATGAAATTTTAGGGATGTTCATAACTTATTAAAATCTTTGAGTCGGGTAAAAATTAGAAAAATATTAGACTAAGGGTTACATGCCCTGTATGGTTTTACATTGAATCGCCCTACTGCTTATCAATTTTTTCTCTTTAATATTTTTTAAAACTAAAATTAAATAAAATTTTTACAAAAAAAATTTTAAATTGAATTAAACTTTTTTAGTTTTTCTTACTTTTTCTTGTTCCAGCAATAAAAATATGTACAAAAACTTACCCATTTTGAGGTAACACAGAACATGGTAATAATGGAGTCATGCAAGCAAAAATAATGGTGGATCCAATAATTGTCTATATAAACATAAAAATTTATAAGTAAAATTTTAATATATATAATTTTTGTTAAAAATTAGATTTTTTAACTATTAATAATTAAAATTGATGTATTAACTTAAAAATTTATATCAAATTATTATAAATTACAATAAAAAAAAATAATTTAATTAAATTACAAAATACTAATTATAACTACAATTATTAATGAAATGCTTTTTTTTTAGATTATAAATACACCAGAAATTTGTTATCCTGCTTATCTTCTGTGTGGATAAATAAATTAGCATTTCCAATAAATAAAGTATGACAATGTAATATTTTATTCTTCAACAAATGTGCACCTTATGCACATGCAATTTAATACTTCAATGTTAAGTTTAGAAAATAAAATTTAGACCAAAATAATAAAATTTGGACCAAATTTAGACTAACCTTTTTAGCTCCAAACCAAAATTGTAACTAAAATAAAAAATTTTAAGTATTAAAAGTGAAAAATAAAATTAAAAATGTAGATATTTGCATAAAAATGTGTATATGTATGTATATGTATATATATATATATATATATATATATATATATATATATATATATATATATATATATATGTATATATATATATATATATATATATATATATACATATATGTATATATACATATATGTATACATATATGTATACATATATGTATATATATATATATATATATATATATATATATATATATATATATATATATATATATATATATATATATATATATATATATATATATATATATATATATATATATATATATATATATATGAAGGTATGTATGCACCTATACAAAAATATATACCATATATATACTTATTCATAAGTATATATAAATATTTACATAAGAATATATATAACATATATGTATACACAGTGTTGTACCAACTACTTTGCATTTCGTAATGATTACTTTGGCCATTACTTTTCACTGGAAAAGTTATGATTACTTTCTCCATTACATTTAACATGTAATCATTACTTTCCAATTACTTTTCGCTGAAAGATGTACAAAAAAAATTCAAACAACTATAAAAGAATTAAAACAATTATGCATTATAATACAAAATACATATAATATTCTATCGGCTATGGCTGTGCCATAATATTAGAATAGGTATTTAATAAAGTCTGTGTGTCTATGGACTGCTTGTGCTTATCAAGAAACTGACATCTGCAGTGCAGATACATGAAGCAAAACATTGAAACTTATAAATTATAATAATTTGAGGTTTTATAACTCAATCTTCCCATTTTGCTTCAGTAATAAAAGTTTTTCAAGCAAGTCATCGCTCAGTCTGTTTCTGCGCTTTGTCATAATTAATGATCCGTTGCTAAAAAGTCTTTCAACTCGAGCACTTGATGGCAGGGTGGTGTTGTATTTAAGAAAAACATGCTTGACTGCTTTATGACAGTGGAGCATGGCCAAAGCACGTTCTGAATCCTGTAGAAAGCTGTCACATGACATTATACTTGGTTTGCTAACATCAGAGAAAAGGAAATCATCTTTGTTATTTTCAGTTGGAACTTTAGGGACTTTAATTTTTTCTTCAAATTTTGTAACTTGTGCATTCAATAGATGCGTAGATCTTTCCTTCGCGGCTTTTTGGAGCTTTGTTTGAACTGACTGGATTGTTGGAAGTACATATGCCAAGTAGCAATTGGCTTCACCTTAAAAAAATTATATTACCAGTTGCCATAGGTTCAAACAACATAACATATTCCTTCAGAAAAGCCAAATCGGTCTGCAAAAATACTGGAAGTTCTAACGCAGAGCAGACAATTTTCAGTTTTTATTTGGCTTTAAGAATCTTCTTGACAACTTCAAAGTACGAATTCCATCTTGTTACACAAAGCACATTTAACCGCAATTGAAGCAGATCATATGCTAAATGCAGCCTTTCTACTTCTACTTGTTAAGTTCCATAGAGCTGTTGCTTTTGCCATTGCTTGATTGTGAATGCGCTTATAGGTTTTATCTGTTAATGCTTTTGCAGCATCAGTGGTTGACATCAGATTTAAAAAATATGTGCAGCATCTCATGTGTAGGGGTAATGTAAAATCAGTGTCGTTTGTTGAGCTAAGAATTAAATCGGAACTCCCTTTTTACTAATCCAACTAAAAAAATTGCAATTTAAGTTTTCTTTGTAAATCATATAGTTTTTCCTTATACTTTTTCCTAATTCATATAATTTTTAGTCGTCTGTTAATTGTTGTCTTGTTTTATAAACTGTGTCTTTTTAGTTCCAGTAATTTCCCACTCTAATAGTGGTTGCTAGCAGCTTTGTTGGAAGTGAAGATGTCTTTTAAAGAAAAAAATATTGTTGTGATGTAAAACGTTTCACTCACAAATTGTTACTATTTTTGCCACATATGATGTCACTTAATTTTATTTGAGGCAAACCTTTTGGTGGTGCTGCAATCATATGAAGTGATTTAGACTTCTGCAAGACTCAGTTTATTGTCACTGACAATACTATCCAACAGGTCAATAACCAAGGTGATAAATTCATAATTATGGATGTTAACATGCATAACAAAGATTCATATGAGAATGTTGATTCTAAATATGTTTTTTAATTCAACTTTTTAGTTTTCAAATGTTGAATGATTGATTGAATATATTTGGTAGTCTATCAGGTATCATTTCTGATACAAACAGTAAATTTCCTAAAACTGCTAAAATATAAAACCCTAAAGGCAGGTAATTGGATGAAGCGGTTGATTTATTAACAGAGCATTGCAGACTTTAAGAAACAATAATTGTTTGAAAACAATGATCAATCCAAGAAGAGGGCCCCCGCTCTAGTCTAAGAAAGTGAAAGAAAAGTAAAGAAAGGTGAATTATAAGTTATAACAAGATGTTCATCAGCACAAAAATCATCAAAATGTTTATTAAGGAGATGGAAATTGTCCATCACAATCGATTGTCCGCTTCATCCAATTACCTGCGTTTAGGGTTTTATATTTTATTTAAGTTAATGTCTCTTCCTTTTTCACTGCTCATCCAACTTCTAAAAGGTTGACCAAAATAAATTTTAATGACTTTTCAACCAATTTCATATAAATTATTTATATACATATACTTTTTATAATAAACTATTACATGTTTTATAATTTTTTTTAATTGGGTAGGGTGGGGTAATATGGATTGTTGGGGTAATATGGATATATTTAATAAGTATCCATGGAGTAAGCTATCTATACATAATGCTAAAACCTGAAAATTACCAACAGTTTATACACATAATTAGCTTCTTTTTTTGCGTTAACAATATTTGCGTTAATAATATTTGATTTACATGAATAGTTAATATGTAAAACATGTTTTTTAAAAAATATATAAAAAACATTATGTTTTAAAACTTTTGTCTGCAAACTTTATTAATATTACTTATGAAAGTTTAATGATGTATATTTATTAGTATATTTATTATATTTATTAGTATATTTATTATATATATTATATATAATAAATATACATATATTATAATATATGTATATTTATTAGTAGGACCATGATGTAACAACATGCAAAATTTAACTTATAAGTTCTCTAACCCATATTGATAAATAAACAAAAATCTAAAATGGAGTAAAATGGATATACAGGAAAAATAATAGTGGGGTAAAATGGATATATACAGTCTTTTACAGGAAGACGTGCGATCGCACGCAACTATATGACCACGCAAAAAATAATTTGTTTTAACAATTTGACCACTGCACAGTGATTTAGAAACACTTGAAATTTGGCCAAAATATAGTTTTTTGAGTAGTGAAACTTAAACAATGGTATTAGCTAACTATTTTCTACAGTTATTAGCTAATTATTTTCTCCCTAAATACAAAATATATATACATGTATATATATATATACATGTATATCTATATATCTATATATATATATATAAATATACATGTATATCTATATATATATATATATATATATATATATATATATATATATATATATATATATATATATATATTTATATATATATATATATATATATATATATATATATATATATATATATATATATATATATATATATATATATATATATATATATATATATATATATATATATAAAGGATGGTTATATTTTAAGGGCCGATGTTGAATGTGAACCAAACCTAAACGTAAATTATTTTTCTGTATTTAATGTGTCATTTCTCAATTTCAGACTGACTCAATTTGAACCATGGAAAGTTACACAATTGAGCAACGCGTTATTCTGTTATTATTAAAGTTATTCTGGCCTATTATTAAAATGGGCGTTCAAATCAAAATGCATATCGTGCACTTCGTGTGTTTTTCGGTCAATTTAATCGTCCAAATGTGCGTACAATCGGAAAAATCGTGCATAAATTTGAGCAAACCGGGTCTGTAGGAGATGTGAAAAGACCAGCGCATGCTCGTACAGCTCGTACTGCCAAAAAATTGCTACTGTTCGCAACAGTGTGGCTGAAGAGCCGTCAACATCAACTCGTCGTCGTAGCTAACAATTGCACCTCTCACGCTCGTCGATGATGAACATTATGCATAAAGACTTGCATTTACACGCTTACAAGGTGCAGTTGACCCAAGAACTAAAGCCCACTGACAATCTCAAACGTTGTCAATGGTCAGAATGGTGGCAAGAAAAGGCAACCATTGATGATCAATTTCCGACAAAAATCATCTTCAGTGATGAGGCCCATTTTCACCTTAGTGGCTTCGTCAACAAGCAGAATTGCCGCATTTGGGCGAATGTTAATCCGAGAGTGATTGTCGAAAAACCAATGCACCCACAAAGAGTGACTGTTTGGTGTGGTTTATGGGCTGGCGGCATCATCGGACCATATTTTTTCCAAAATGATGCCGATCTGGCAGTTACTGTGAATGGTGTTCACTATAGTGAGATGATAACAAACTTTTTATGGCCCAAATCGGACCATATGGATGTGGAGGATATGTGGTTTCAACAGGACGGTGCCACTTACCACACAGCTAACGAAACAAAAGCTCTTTTGCGCAAAAAATTCAATGGCCGTGTTATCTCACATGGTGGCGATGTCAATTGGCTGCCAAGATCATGTGATTTGACACCGTTGGACTTCTTTCTTTGGGGGTATTTAAAAGAAAAGGTGTACGTTGATAAGCCAGCATCAATTCAAGAGCTAAAGGATGAGATAATTCAGCATATTAACGGCATAGAACCTCAATTATGCCTCAGCGTCATTGAAAATTTGCACCATCGGATGGAGGTGTGCCGCCGAGGTCGCGGCGCCCATTTGGCCAATATTTTATTCCATACATAATTGAATAATACCATATTATCATAATAAAAAGATGTTACAATAAATTCCTTAATAATTTGTGTTTTATTCAAATTTAACATCGGCCCTTAAAATTTAACCACCCTTTATATACACATATATATATACATATATATATATATATATATATATATATATATATATATATATATATATATATATATAAAATATATATATATATATATGTGTGTATAAATATATATATATATATATATATATATATGTGGTATTAGCTTTTACAATGTTATTTTTTATAAAATCAGCTTTTTAAAACCACATAATTTCAAAATGGGGCAAGTTGGGGCAGCTAACGTTTTTAGTTTCTAACAGAATGATACAAACTTAAAAAAAGAATTGGCTTCGCGAAGGAAGTCTAAGGTAAAAAGTCCTAGCACTATAAAAATCAGTTTAAACTCATTAAAATTGCATTTTTTATAAGATGTATCAATACATATTTACATTTTTTTTATAAATTAAGATAAATTTATCTATTATCTTTGTATACAATGAATTAAAATAAAAGGTTTTGTATTTAGGGAGAAAATTAAGTTTTAATAATGATAAAATGTTAGCAATAAAAAAAAGCTGTTTTCAGTCATTTTCAAACAAAAATTAACAATTAAATCTATTATTTCAGTAGTCATTTTTCTATACCTTTAGAAATATAAGAAACTGTAGAAAATAGTTAGCTAATAACATTGTTTAAATTTCGCTACTCAAAAAACTATATTTTGGCCAAATTTCAAGTGTTTCTAAATCACTGTGCACGGCTTTTGACATATTTTCAAAATTTAAAAATGCGTTACAAAAACTTACTTAAACTTATCTAAAAAAAAACTTTAAAAAAGAAAAAAATTCTTAACGTAAGAAAAAAACAAACAACGTAACTAAAGCAAAAACACACAAAAAAACTCATCAAACTAAAATGCTTAGTCTATTTAATTTACAAATTAAAAAACCCCTTCATTCTTTGTTTTAACATTTGTACTTTGTTTTTTGTTTTTTAATGTTTAATGATAAACATTCATCATAAAAAATACACAACTATACAAGTAAAAAAAACAAACAGTTTTTAATACTTATAAAAATTCATTAGAAGTGTTTTGTTACTTCATTAAAAAGTCCTTCGATAATATAAAAGCATTTAAGATCAAACTTATTTAATTGTAATGGCTTTCTAAAACATTTGTCTTTTTTTTTTCCAACAAAACTTTGTTTATCTTTTCAAATGTATTAACTTTAATTATTTTTATATTAAAATTCGTTAAAAATACTTTTGTTGTCGTAGAATGTCATCGTTTATAAAAACAAAACAGTTTTTCATTTTTAATAACGTTTATTATAAAAAATGCACACTTAAACAATTTATATATTATAAATTAAAAAAATATATACAACTGCCAATTATACTTTAAAAAAAACCATTACCAGTAAATTGTTACTTTATTTAAAAACATTTCGCTAATATAAAAACATTTGTTCAAAGTTTAGAACAAAAGTTGTTATTAGTTTAGTTCAAAATTTATTTTACTTAAGGTATAGTTCAGAATATATTTTTCATTCAGCGCATTTTTAAAATGTTTTTTAAAATAGCCGCAGTCAAATCGTCTTCATGTGAAAGACTGATATATAAAATATATAAAATCCTACTAACATTATAGCATTTTATTACAAAATCAAAAGCTAAACAACATTTAAATATACATTTATGCTCACTTTTGCTTTATAAAATAGTATTATACATTTTTCAGTTACATATAATAGTTTTATATAATGCTTCTAAACTATTTACATTAAGATTAAAGTTCAAATTTGTTTTCCCTGAATAGCTAGGGTAAAATTTTAACTCCCATTTAAATGTTTTATATTTTATTTTTACATTCCTCTTTACTTTATAATTAAATCATATACTTTATTTAATTAGAGTTTGTTTTAAAATATTTTAGGTAAAATAATAAGACTAAAATAAATTATTTGCCATGTGAATATCAACGCAAGACTATTGGTTCATATGATCACAGCAAATTAATGACTGCCATACAGCTTGTTACTGAAGGAGAGTCAGTATACAATGTATCAAAGTCCTCTGGAATTCCTTATGGAACATTATACAGACGATCCCATGATCAAATCAAAAGGAATGATAAAAAAATTGAAAGCGGTCATGGGTTTGTTTTAAATAATACTGAGGAAAATCTTTTAATAGAAGCCCTGATGTACTTAGCGGATAAGGTTTTTCCACAAGATAGAGAAGATATCAAACTGATGGTTAAATCCTATATAACATTTACTGGCTAAAAAAACTCCATTCAAAGATGATAAGCCAGAGAAAGACTTTTGAAAAAAGATGGAATGTAGTTCTTAGAAAAACTTGAACTTTTGACAAAAGCAAGAGCTAATGATTTTTCTCTAAAAACAGATTTTTTTGAGTTATATGAGAAGACATTAAACGATAATAATTTATTTGATAGACCACATTGCATATTTAATTTAGATGAAACAGGTTGACTTACAGATCCTACAGCAGGAAAAATATATGTTCGTAAAAAATTAAAAACAGCCTATTACATTGCTCCATCATGTGGTAAATCAATGTATACTGTACTGCTTTGTGGGTCAGTAAATGGCCAGTGTCTACCTCCCTTTATTGTCTACAAAGCCATCAACCTTTATGATGCATGGTGTCAAAATGGACCAGAAAATGCAATGTATGGTGTAACAAAATCAGATTGGATGGAGGACTATATTTTTGAAAGTTGGATTGACAAGTTTATTATACATGTAAAGGATTATGAAAAGCCTGTGTTGCTGCTGAGTGATGGACACAACAGCCACATAATATATTCTACTGTTAAAAAGGCTCTGGACAATCATATAATTTTACTTTGCTTACTTCCGAACACAAGTCACGCATTACAACCTCTTGATGTTGGTTTTTTTGATGTTGACAAGTCTGTATTTCTAACTACAAGCTCTTGTCAGTAAGATAGATAGCAAACTTCTGAAAAGTGGTTTTAATGGTAGTGGTCTTTACTCTGTTGAAAAATCAAAACCTTTGAAAAAGGTAGTGAATATGCAATTAAAGCATGAGGAAGTAGATGAGTCTAACGAAAAAGAAAATGTTGTAAAAAACCTGTAGAGAGCAATTGATTCTGTACTTACACCTAGCCTAAATTAACCTACACTGACAGCACTTGCGAATTCAAAAAAATGCAGAGCACTTGTCCAGGCACGTGTCCAAAAGGGAGAAAATTTAACAGCACAAGATGTTGTCGTAAGGTTGCATGAAGAAGTGAAGAATAAAGCTGAAAAAAAGACTGTACCACTAAGAAAAAGAAAACTGCTAGAAATAACCAATACAGCTTGACTTTTTAAATACATGAAAAGCAATAAATGTGATATATGTATCAAATATAATACGAGTATCCGTATTACCCCACTTAGCATTACTTTCATATATTCAAATTACCCCAGTGGGGTAATTTGAATATATAAAAGGTGTTGTTAAAAAAGGATTAGTAAGTTAGTTCTTAAAAATATATTTATGTTTTACTCATTGTGATGTTATTGTATACACCCTGAATGTAAAGAAAAATAACAAAAGTTTTTATGGTGGTTATAAACTAAAGAAAAAAAGTATATTAAAAAAATATATATCTAAAATTCTATCCATATTACCGCACCTTACCTTATTATACTTTTTATGTGTGTCATTATTAGTGTCTAACACTATGACAACTGGTAGGGTTATGCTTGGTATTTTTATTAAAATACAAATATTAATGTCCAAATTTTTATTCCATTTTACTCTTCTTATTTTTCATTTCTTTAGCCTTGATGTCTGCTACTGCTACAACTATTAGGGTTATACTTTATACTTTTATTAAAATACAAATATTAATGTCCGATTTTTATTATATTTTACTCTTCTTTTTTTTCCATTTCTTTAGCCTTGCTGTCTGCTACTACTACAACTGGTAGGGCTATGCTTTATACTTTTTTTAAATTGCAATAATTGGAAGCTAGTTTTGTCTCCATTTTTGACCATTTTCCAAAGATTTCCAAGATTTATAGGAAATTATTTAGATTGAAATGCCGATGTAAATTTTTTTTTAAAAATATTTAAAACTATAATGCCTGTCTTTCTTTTACTTCATTTACAGCTAAACTAGTTAATCCCATTAGTAATGGGTCCACATGTCCTAGAATATGTGGTCAGATTTTTTATTGTGTTGGTGATTTAGGCCAGATCAAGATGTTTCTCCTACATATTGTCAACTATACATCTATGATCCACTTGCAGCATTAAATTTTAGAATGCAACAATGTAGTAATGATCTTTGCTTGAATGATTTAATATTTCAATTTCAAACTATTATTAGTGAAGAGAACCCATTTGCTATTGCATTTAAAAACATGGCTGAAATAGAAAAGAAAGAAATTCGCCGAGCAGCTACATAAGGTTGCTCAGTCTCAGTTGTTAAAATGTCTTTACTTGAAGGAAAAGATCAACCTCTTTGTAATCTCACTTCACTTAATGAAGTTGTAGTTGTATTTGTTGATAAAGATGGTGCTCCAACTGCTTCCAGGGAAGTTGTTATTTAACCAAGAGGTCATCCTCTTAAAACTATATCAAGTATGTCAGCAAGCTTAGATCCTATGGGTTATCCTCTATTTTTTTCAAGAGGTTATGATGGTTGGCATAATTGATTTGCTCACAACTCTGAACATGCTACATTTGTTAGAAATCATGTAACATTTTCTCATTATTACAATTATAGACTCTCATTATTACAATTATATGTCCAAAGTGAAGGCCAGCACCTTGTTTTTATCAGAAAATATCAAAACAAACTAAGAAGCAAACAGTATGATGCCTTACAAGATGTTAGACCAGGGTTGTAGTTTTGTCATCAACTTATGTATGGAGTCTTAGAGCTTTAAAAGAAAACTTTAAAGATGCTATGTCTATAATTAAAAAGTATGGTAAACCAGATCTTTTTATTACTTTTAATTGCAACCAAAAGCCTACAAGATAACTGAAAATTTAGATCCAGTTCAGACAGCAAATAGACTTGGTTACTTAAGTATTCAAACAAATTAAATAACCTCCTCAATGATATTTTTAAGGAAGGCGTATTAGGGAAAGTTGTAACACTTGTTCAGGTTATTGAATTTTAAAAGTGTGGTTTGCCACATGTTCATATTTTACTTTACATTGCAATTGATGATAAGCTTGAAACAGCACATGATATCAATAATTTAATATTTCAAGAAACTCCAAATCTAGTTGTTAATTATGAACTTTATGATGTTATTAAAACATTATTATTAAAACATTATTCACAGCCCATGTGGCATACTAAATCCATATTCTCCCTGCATGAAAGATGGGGTGTGCAGCAAAAAATATCATAAAAAATTTAATGATAACACAGTGGCAGTTCATAAAGGTTATTCATGCTATAGGTGCTAGAACAATGGTTTGGTTATCAATATTAAAGGCAACAATGTAGATAACCACTGGGTGGTACCTTACAATCTATGGTTAAAAAAAATTATTAAGCCCACATTTATGTTGAAACTTGCATGTCTGTTAAGGCTATTAAATACTTGTACAAGTACATATAGAAGGGTCACGACTGTGCTAATATTTTGATAATTGCACAAATTAATCATGATAAAATAGACACTTTTTTAAATTGTTGTTATGTTATGTGTACCTGTAGCATTATGGCAAATAATCAAGTATCATATAATTCATATGCTGCACAATATTATTCATATTAAAGTTTATCTTCCTGAGAATCAATTAGTGTAATTTAGAGGAGCAGGAAAAATAGCTTTAGATCGTGCAGCTCAACGTATACACATTTTATGGCATGGTTTAAGTTGAATAGTTTTGGTTTAAGTTGATTACTGAAAATAAATTAGCCCATTGCTATTCATATGTAGACGTTTCCAATCACTTTATATTTGATATTAAACATTGTAAATGGAAGGTAAGAGAAAAGGGTGGTAATATGGTGATAGTGTGAATGTATAAAGTTAATCTAACTGGAGAATTATTTTTTCCAAGAATGTTATTTTTGCAGACAAAAAGAACCAAGTCTTGGGAGGATGTATGTACTGTTAATGGTATAGTTGTTGAAACATTTTGTGGAGTATGCATTTTAAATGGTTTGTTACGAAATGATACTGAATGGCAAAATACACCTTCAGAGGCAGTTTTAATGTGTATGCCAAAGAAAATAAGTTGTTTTCAATTATTTAGGCCTTTTGTGAACCCGACAATTCTTTATATCTTTAGAATACATACAAATTTTTAATGATGAAGGAATTTTTTAACCACTCAGTCCCTATTATAATAGTAAAATAAGCTCTTTGTCAAGTTCTAAAATTAATTAACCAATGTGGTAAAATACTGATTATAATCTGCCTGTTGATCAGTTCATAGATTTTAATCTAGATAATCTAAAAAATTTCAATCAAAATGTCCAACAATCAATTGATGAAGCCAATAGAATGAGACCACTGCTCAAAGGAAAATCAGCTAAATGTATGTCATGCTACCCTTGTTGCTTTGAATGAACAACCAAGTGTAGAAAACCAGCATTCCTGATTGTTTTTCATGGAAAGACCAGCTGGTGGTGGAAAAACGTTTACATATAATTATTTAATTGCTGGAACTACCATTAGTAAAAATCTCATTCAAGGTACTGATGAACATCTCATTCAAGGTATGGTACGTGAAAAATTTTACACAAGTATTTTTATTTTTTTTCATAATTTTTGATATGCCTTAATATGTGTTTTGATAATATGTCTTAATATTTACATTTATATATAATAATTGTTATATAATGTGTTTATATATGTTATGTAAGGCTATATTTGTTATAAAAGTATATATGCATATAGTTTGTATATATGTTTATATCGTGTTGTTTTCAAGTGTTTTCAAAGTGGTGTAACTTGGCAAACGTGTAGAGCAAGATAATTAACCTTGCCAGCTAAGCAGTGTACTTAAAGCAGAGGTATGACTTGAAAGCATTTATCGTTGAGGAATGTTACTGATGTTGTTACTTGATGGTTGTGTTTTCTAGTTATTTTTAATTTTTAAAAACATGTCAAATAATAATAAGCATCATGTGTACTTACAAATATGTGATGTGATAAATATAATTTGTTAAAATGTGATATATATAAAATTTGTTAACATGTGTTTTACATAGTTTGTTAATATGTGTTATATAATGTTGTAACTTATAAGGTTATGTGTATTTATAGTTTGCATGTATGTTTAAATTCTAATGTGTACTTAATACTAATGTGTACTTAAAAATATGCAATGTGTTCTTACAAATATCTTTGTTATGTGATTTAGTGGTGCGCTATCTTTGCATTATTGTTGTAATGATTTGTATACCATTAAAAATGTAATTCTATTTTTGGAGCTTACTTCTTCTAATCATTTACTAAAAGCAAAGACAAAACATGTTGCTATAAATACAATCTGTTTATATTTCAATTTGATTTTTTATCTTTTGTTTATAGTTTTTCTCTTTAAAACATTTTATAATTGGCTTTCTAATAAATAACATTTTAAAGGGTGAATTTGTGAATTCTTCAAAATTAATTGTTTACTAAAAGTCAACATGAAATAACATCATTGAAAAGACTTATATAGATTTATCATATCACATAATTATGTGATATAAGAGAACAAAATTTGTAAAAAAATATATATTTAATGGTAAATAAATTTGTTATTTTGTAATAAATGGAAAGGTCAGAGTTTGGAAATATGAAATATCTAAAAAACTTACTTTGAAATATATTATCATTTATGATAAAGAGACTATCTTTATGTAATCAATTAAGTTAGTTATGTGCATTAAACACTTTTGAAGAAACAAACTTTTTTCTTTCTTAATAAAGTAAAATAATTAAAGGAAAGGGAGGCAAAAAATTATAGTGTCCCATCTAACATTAGAACTTAACATTTATTATTATAAGAAGTATTACAAGAAACTCTTTAACTGCTCCATGAAAATGAAAGACATTTAAAAAAATTCTACTCAATGACTAAAAAAAGATCATCTCATTTTCACTGTAAAACATAAATAATATATCAAAAGAAAGAAAAAACTAGCATTATTCAATGGCACTTTTTATAAAATACGAAAACTATATATATATATATATATATATATATATATATATATATATATATATATATATATATATATATATATATATATATATATATATACATCCCTCAGAATTAAAAAAAATGAGGTTGGCAATAATTTGCTGACCTCAATCTTTTAGAGGTTCGCATCAGGTCAGCAAAAAAATTTTGAAGCAAAGGTCTTACCATAAAACATACAAACAGTCGGCAAAATATTTGCCGATCATTTGTATGTATATATGTATACATATATATACATACATACTTACATTATATTTATTCAATTATCTTATTAAAAATATGTTCAACTATAGTAGAAATTTATTTATTGTAACGGGTGATGCGGAAGTTATCGGACAAAATAAAAACGTCAATAACTTATTTATAAATAAAAAAACAAACTACTATTATATTTTTTTAAAATAAAGCATTTATCTTTAAATAAAAATATATTAGTTTTATATGAAAAAACACCACCATCTGCAATTGATCTCAATTTTGCTCTGACGCCTTTCATATGCGACTGTAAAAAGTTTAAATCAATATCTTGTAGTTTTAGTTTAATGCGATCAATCAAAACTTGCTCTGTTGAAGCTTGCTAATCTCCCTCATAAACCTTCTGTGCCAAATGTCCCCAAAAATTTTCAATTGGTCGTGCTTGAGGCATATTTGGGGGATTGGATTCTTGATCAATGCAATAGACATATTGGTCCATCCAATTTAGAGAATCTTTAGAATAACGAGAACTTGCTAAATCTGGCCAAAATAAATAGTTAAAGTCTCCATGATACTTGTGAATAAATGGAAGAAGTCGTTTTTCTAAACATTCATTAATATAGATTGATGAATTGATCGCTACAGCCTTGGAAGTGCAAAACAATGGCTCAGACATACCACGGTCAGATATGGCTATCCACATTAATAATTTTTTTTGGAAATTTCTCTTTTCCTATAAAACGAACACTTTCTGGGCATGTCTTTTTGTTGTTTGTGTAGCATCCAGAATTTCCAGGCATGTTGTCCCCTGCAAAACAAAAGTATTTTTCATCATCGATGACTAGAAGCGATTTTGTGTTATAGAGTTCGTTAACTAGTTTCCTGCTTCTTTTCTTTGCCTTTATTTGTTGTTCTATAGTGTATTTTGGAGTCTTTTCACGTTTTCTATATTTAATATTCATTTTTTTTAACTGACGACCAATTGTCGATTGATTTACACGGAATTTAATACCTATTTTTCTCTGACTGACCCCTTTTTGATTGTTGATAAGTCTCGTTAATTCGGCTTTTTTTTCTCTAGTCTAGGATGTCGGACGACCAGGGTGCTTTCTATCAGAAAACGATTGAACAGTTTCAAATCTTTTTAGGTTATCATATATTGTACTTCAAGCAAATCCTTCCTTTTCAAAATGATTTACGATTTTTTTTATATTAGGTTTATTTACAAAAAACATTTTTAGTCGCTTTCGAAAAGATTCTCGTTCAGCTGCATTTAACCTCATTTTAAATAATTGTGTTTCAAATAATAAAGTTTATGTTTTATAGAACGTATATGCCTACGCATAAAACCACAAAAACTAATTATTATGCTCAAATAATGAAATTAGGATTTGCCCCATAACTTCCGCATCACCCGTTAAAGAACAAATAACGATTTTGGAAAAAGAAGTTTGCACAATTTTAGAATAGTAAGATGACAAACCTTTGAAGTACCAAGCTGTGCAATTAAAACTAAAACACTGGAGATTAACAACATAATGCCAATGTCGAATACTTTCATTGCAGCTCCACCTAAAATAATCAATACACTCTTAAGAACTTTATTGATAATTTTTTTTCAAATATTATTGTAACCCTATTAAATCAACATTTGAAAAGTGTAAATATCTATTTATTACATAAAAGGTAAACACTAATGCATATATATATATATATATATATATATATATATATATATATATATATATATATATATATATATATATATATACAAATATAAGACATGTGCCAGAAAAATTATGTGCTGATATTTTAAAGTATATTTATTCAATTATAGCATTTCAATATTGAATGTTATATATATTTTAAAAGTACATATATTAATATTCTTAAATTTCACTTAAGTAGGTTCATGAAAATGCATGCACTTTGCATTTTACACTCAACATTAGTTTTTGCACAGTCTTTGGCTGGACTTCTTGGTAGGTCTTAATTCATTTAATTTTGAAGTCTTGGATGTTTTTAGCTTCTTTTATAGTGACATAATGCTAAATCAGGCCAAAATAACGGATTACTAGTATGAGATCTTATGGTAAAAGAGGCTTTTTGATGCATTCTTCTATATATATTTTAGTGTTAATTGTTCCCATAGTCACAAAATAAGAGTTTCTTTCATCACACTCACCAATTGCTTGCTAAACTAAGAATTTAGCAAATTTTTGCATTCTAATGCATTTATATTTGGAATTTAATTTCTTGCAATTAATAGCTGAATATTCTTGGTGTACTGCAAAAGATTAGAAATATGCAGCACAATAAGCTGCATCATCAGTAACAAGGTTTTTTTAGCACTTAACTTTTTATAGAAACTGTTTTTTATAGCTTTGAACAACAAACTGAAACAATTTCTCACTTTTCTTCATTTTTCTTTTTATAAGATTTATATCCACAATTTCTCTTCACTCTTTGTATAGCGGAAGCACTTGTCTTAATTTATTTGCTAAAGTTAGAACAGAAATCTCAGAATTTCTATCTAAGACATTTTTCACTTTTTCAACAAGTAAAAAATGAAAATCTCGCAGAACGAAAAACTTTTTTTCTTCCACTTTCTGATTTCCTTTTGACTGTAGCAGTGTTCTTAAATCGTTTAAAAATGCTTTGCATGTTTTCAAAGCAATATGCAACTTTTTAGAAATTGTTTTGTTGATAAACATGTATTTTCATTCAGAAAATGCAACATTTTTCTTGCATCTTATCAGGATTTGATGATATTTCAATTAAAACTAATTGTTATGATAAATGATTGTATTGTTTCAATTTTTAATGAAACTAATATAATGACATTTTAAAATAATTAGCTAATTAAAGTAATGCGATATATATATATATATATATATATATATATATATATATATATATATATATATATATATATATATATATATATATATATATATATATATATTAGGGTGGTGCTAAAAACAACTTATTTTAAAAATGTCAGCTGACAACCCCTAAATGTATTTTATATAATAAAACAATACTGGATTTAAAAATTTTTTGAATAAAAAATATTTTTACGGGTGCCACAAGGCCCTTATACATCAAACAGGTTCCTAATATTATAAAAAAAAGTTTTTCAAAAGTATGTCATGTTGGGTCTCAAAAGAATCAAAAATTTATAAAAAATTAAAAAATAAAAAATAATTTAAAAAAAAAATTGTTATTTTATAGTTTATTTCAAAAAAAATTAACTTTTAAAATAAAAAATAAAAAAGTTTATTTTTTTTAATTATAATTTCAAAAAAATCTTTAATAATATTTTTTTTATAAAATATTTTTTATTTTTTGTATTATTATAAAATTTTGCTTCTTTTGAGACCCAACATGATATACTTTTAAAAGACTTTTTTTTTTATAATATTAGGAACCTGTTTGATGTATAAGGGCCTTGTGGCACCCGTAAAAATTTTTTTTATTCAAAAATTTTTTAAATCCAGTATTATTTTATTATATAAAACACATTAAGGGGTTGTCAGCTGACATTTTTAAAATAAGTTGTTTTTACCACCACCCTAATATATATATATATATATATATATATATATATATATATATATATATATATATATATACATATATATATATATATATACATATATATATATATATATATATATATATATATATATATATATATATATATATATATATATATATATATATGTATATATATATATATATATATATATATATATATATATTCACACACACATATATATAATATATATAATTAATATATTTCTTTAAAAAGTAACAGGATGGTATGATGCCTCATTTTTATATCTTGCCTAATATAACTATGACTAGATGGGATGGAATTTTGAAATTACTGAAAAACCATCTTGACACTTTTTTGTCTTGGTGTTGATGCATATTTCCTATGATTAACAAAAACTTCAATAGTCATTTAACTTTAACTAACTTTTGTATTTCTCAATTTCTTAATCAGATAGTCAACTTTGTATTTCGTTATCCAGACAACCTGAATCACTTAGCTTTGCTCCTTTGTTCAGTTTCCTCCTTTTCTTTTAGGTGGTTTAAAACATGCTTTAATCTCCATATTTTATCTTGTACTTATTCTTCAGAGTCATTGCACTACAACCATAAAGTATATAATATAACTATATTATATAGATCTATAGCTGACTGAATTCTTTTGATAATTTAATTTGTGACTTTTTTCATCATATTTACATGAACAACAAGAACATAACAAGAACAACTGAGTTGTTTATAACAAAAAAAACTGAGTTGTTCATAACAAGAACAACTGAGTTTTTTATAACAAGAACAACTCAGTTGTTCATAACAAGAACAACTCAGTTGTTTATAACAAGAACAACTGAGTTGTTCATAACAAGAACAACTCAGTTGTTCTTGTTATGAACAACTCAGTTGTTCTTGTTATAAACAACTCAGTTGTTCATGTTATGAACAACTCAGTTGTTCTTGTTATGACCAACTCAGCTGTTCTTGTTATCAACAACTCAGCTGTTCTTGTTATCAACAACTCAAAAACAACTCTCTTGAGAACAAACTTCATTTTATTATTGCAAGAAATCAATGTAGGGGAGACAGGGGAGACTTTGGACACAGGGTGAGAATGGACTACCCTGTTAACATTATGACAATGTTGTCAATGGTCGATATATTGGTAGACATACACTCTTAGCTTTAAAATAGTTTGGTGACGGTTTCCTGCTAAGAAACAGATTTTAGAGTGAAAAAACGATTTTTTGGTTTTTTGATGTAAAATTTTCAATTCCAAGTGAATCATTCAGATCCTAGTTATGAACTCTGCGAGAGCTAATGCAATGTTTTTAGAACAAATGGTTATCTGTGGAAGTTTGGGAATGTAACCATTTGTAATCTGTAAATGAGTTAGTAATGATTTTTTCAACTCACCCTTTATGGTGTGAAATGAAAAAATTTTTCAGTTTTTCAGACATTTTGTCTAAAGTCTCCTCCCATGCTTTTTTAAGGATTGCTGAATAGGAATACCCATGGACAGTTAACAGTTGACAATGGACAGTTATTACAGTTTTTTGTAAATTTCTATTTGCATAATTATTAACAATTCCAAAAGAAAAATTCCTTAGTAGATTAATTCTGCAAGAAAAAATTCCTGAGCGAATGTAGATAAAAGCCATAGCGCTAAACTGAAGTATAGTAGTTACTTGAGTAAACAAAAAATTATGACAAAAAGTTATCACACCCTGATTAAATTGCATTTATTTCCCAAATTTGCAAAGTCAATCACGCTAGTCATCATTGACAACCACCACGCATGCGAGGTGACTTCGAACACTTGTCTAGCATATTTGAAATAGTTTTTAAACATTGAAAATCAAGAAATATAAAGAAAGTTAAAATGTTAAAACTTTAATCATCGTAGTTTGAGAAAAAAATACGCTACTTTGAAAAAAGGTGATTTTCACAGCAAATTTTCTTTTGAAATTTTAACTAAACTTCATATTTTATATCAGAGGTTTTAGAGACTTCTGGAAAATCTTCAATAGTGTCATTAAAAAAGGTTTAACTTTCCATCTCTTTTACATAGGTCTGATCTTGTTACATCTCCCAAGGATAAGGAGAACTATTTTCAAAGAACTTTTAACTTCTAATTTGACTCTTGAATCTAATGGCCGCACTCCTCCTGACATTCCAGAGAAACAGGTTAATCCATTGTTAGACATTCAAACCACTCTGGCTTCCATTGCTAAAATTACTTCTCTTCTAAACTCATCTACTGCTTGTGGTACAGACCTTGTGGAACATTCCTGTCATAGATTTAAAATAATCCAATACTCTTCATTACTCAAATCTTCAATATTCTCCTTCTTGTTTTCCTGCCTGCTGAAAAATAGAATCTGGTGGTTCCAATTTTTTTTTCCAATCAGTTTTTCCTCTATTATTAGCAAGGTCTTTAAGTCTTTAATTATATTATTTCTAATATCTCAACTTGAGTCAAATAATTTTTTCTTTGACAATCAATATGGATTTTGATATTCTCATTCTACAGCTGAACTTTTAACTGTTGTAACTGAAAAATTCTATCTTGCATTACATGAGGCAAGAGTTACTGCTCTTGACATAGACTATACTTTTCTTGATATAGATTTGCTCTTAACAAATCAAAGTCTTTCGAAAAAGTCTGTCATGTTGTTCTTCTTCATAAAGTTGTTTCATATAGCATATCTGGAAAGGTTTTTGAGATTATTAAATCATTTCTTTTTGACCGCAATATCAAAGTCATTATTAAAGACCAACACTCTTCATTTCCAGTAACTTCTAATGTACCTCAAGGTTCTATCCATTGTCCTGTTTTGTTTACAATCTTTATTAATAATCTTCTTGACAATCATGCATTTAAAATGACACAACTATGTACTCCTATCTTGACAAAAACTCATCCATTTTTAATTCTTACAATAGGCAGCTGATCTTGAATCTATTCCCTCCTATGTAACAGCATGGAGCTTGCAATGGTTTGTGAATTTTAACTCCAGCAAACCTCAGTTATTTACTGCAAACAACTACTTCACAATATTGTTAATATTCCTACATTGATGAATGACAATACTCTTACCGAGTCCTGTACTTAACATTTTCTGGAATTATCATTCACAACACACTCATGGTTCCATTTCAGAGTTAGCATCTGCTAAGGTTACTACACTTTATTGTGCTTCTTTTACTCCTAGTTCCATTCTCTACAAATCTCTCACTTTTCCCTGTAAAAAATACTGTTATATTAAGACAGGTTCTTCTAAAGATGCCCTTGACAAAGTCTAAATAAAATATTGAAAATAATAAAAAGTGTAGTTAGACCTGTTCTATTTGCTGTAGTTAGCTGTGGTTTTGCTGTAGTTTTGCTGCTCTATTTGCTGTATAAATGTAGTTAGACCTGCTCTATTTGCCTATTTTGAGCTACTATCCCATCTTTGCAAGGTTGCATCTTCTTCTCTTTTCTACAAATACTCTTATCATAGTCACTCCTCAAAGAAGCTATTATCTCTAGTTCCATCAACCAAAACTTATTCCCACTTGACTAATGATTCAGCAAAGTGGTATCCTTTTGATCTGTCTCTTAAAAGCTGTAAAAGCATTCATTTTCTTTCTTCGCACTTTCATTCATTCATCTTCTTTCATTCATCTTCTTTCTTTGCACTTTGTATATACTTTGTAACTCTCTTCTATAGACCATCCAACTATTCGAGCTTTTCAACTATTCGAATATCAAATAGAAGAATCTGAAAATATTTGAGTAATCGAATACTCGAATAATTTATCAAAAAGTTAAAAGACATATTAAAAAAATAAAAAATAATAATAATCTAATTAAAAAAGTGTTTTATATTTTATTTTGAACGATTTTATTATTTTACATATGTATTATTTTTTTTCTAAAAACATATATTTTAAAAATATAAGAGAATTGAATGTTTCGAAATTTAGACTTGTTCTTCTTTTCGTTTTAATTGCACCTGCTGTTGAGAATACTCTTTCAGAAGCTGTTGAGGTAGGGCGTATCGTTATTAAAGCGTTATACAAAACGTCCAGCGTTGTCGACCGTTTTTAAAAAAAATCCAATCGACGAAATTCTTTCTTCAATTCAATATATTTATCAATTTCGCTGCGATTGCTAACATGACAGTTTTTTGGTTCTGTAATAGAACTTATTGCATTTTGGAGTTCTTTTTGCAATCCGACTGCAACTGGTGATGTTAATTCTATTAAATCATCTGCATCAGATGAGGTAGAATCATTATTAATTTGCTCTTCTTCAAACATTTGTGGATATATTTGTTCCATAACTTTAACAGCGAATAATATTGCTGCATTTTTTGATGAATATTTAAAATGAGCGTTAGAACTTGGTATATTTCCACTCTGCAGATAAATGATCAATGTCATTAAAACTGGATCTCTTCTTTTATCCATCCATATTATGATCGCATGTATCAGTTTTTTTGCTACATTAGCTTGCATTGGTTGCAACTTTTCAAACAAAAATTTGTAAACTCCTTCAGCAGTTATGAGATTTGCATCATTTTTACTTAATTCAGTAACAGCAGTTTCAACTGGTGCCAGAACATCAACAAGGTTTTGTAGCGCAAAATTATCATTTTCTGGAATTGGATCAATATTCAATTCGACTAAGGATTTGTTAACACATTCTGATAGAATTAAAAATCGTCGAATCATTACACTTATAGAATTCCATCGTGTTTTTATGTCTAATTTTAACTTGAGTTTTTTCCCCATTTTTTGAGCTATATTTTGTTGCAAAATAGAAGCTTTGTAGCCGATTTTTTAAACATTCTTATAACACCTCTTAACCTGTTAATAATTTGATCAAAATCTAACGTCATATCATATTCATCTTCCTCAATAAACACCAAATTGTAATCAGAGCACTGATCTTCTGTGGAATCTTCTTCTACATCTTCATCAACAAAATCTTCGGTATCGTCAAACACTTCATTGCGAATAGAATTTTTTGGTATATAAAAATCCATCACAGCTAAATGAAGCGCGTGATTATGGTAAAGTTGATTTAAAACACCTAATATATTGCCATATTTTTTCATTACGGCTGCTGCATCGTTAGTAGATGCAATAACATCATTTTTTAAGAAAATCCCAAAGTCTGCTAACTTAGCTTCAACCAAATGTTTAATTGTTTCTGCATTTGCCTGCTTAACTATTTCCGTTAAATCCAGAACATAGCATTCAATTGTATTTGAGTCTATTCCAATCACATGAGCTTTTACATTTACATATCGTAAAATAGTACAATCTGTCCATTCATCCACAGTAATAGCAAATTTACGATTTGCTGTTTTTAATTTTTCAAATTTTTCCCACAGTTCAACACATTTTTCTTTATAAAAGCTATTGATGCATTTTGAAATAGTTGTCGGACTTTTCGGCATTTTATAACCTTTTTGTTGCACATAACCAGCTATAGCTTGGGATTTACTCATTGCTGTGATAGCCATTCCATCAAAACCTGCAACTTTTGACAATATTTCATTTAAAGATTAATTAGATGGTCAAATATTACTTATTTCAGTATTTTGTTTTTTCTTAGGAATATTATTTTCTCCATCATTGTCATTTGATACCGATTTAGATATCAATATGTTGTGTTGTAGCTTCAAATGAATAATCATAGCAGTAGTTGAACTTCTCCATCCTATGTTCGTGTTGCACCTACCACATTTGGTTTCACCAATATTTTTTTTTGTCTTTCTTAAAAAACTCCCATACCTTGGATTTTTTTGACATGGCTAAAAAAACCAGAGATGAATTATCTAAGAAAATCTAAAAAATTTTAACTTACCACTTCAAATTATGCAACCACAAATTGTATATTATATTATATTTATTTAATTGTATATTATATTTATTTATTCACAAAATAATAAAAATTATTATTATTAAGATTATTATTAAGATTTTTTTTTTATGGAACAAATATGTATTTATATTTTTAAGCAATCTAAATAAACGACTGTTTTCTAAAAGCAAACAAAAATAATGTCACACAAAATAAAAACCATACAAAAATGCAATTTAAGTTTTCCACTTCAAGGTTATATAAAAATTCTAAAAATTTTTTCCGTTTGCAAAAAGAGAAATATTTTTTTCGTTTGCAAAAAGAGAAATTAACAGTACTTTTTTAAAAGCTTACTCTGCCTTTACATTTTTGAAATTATTTGAATATTGGAGAAAATATTCGAATATCAAATAGTAAAAAAACACACAAATATATTCAAATATCAAGTATTCGAATACTCAAATTGGATGGTCTACTCTTCTACCTTTTTGTTTTCCAGACTTGAAGATCAAGATCAGTTCGAATTCATGAAGTGTAATCATCCAAGATTAATGATCATCCAACATTAAAATCAGTCAAAATTCATAAAATTGCAGTAAAGATATTGACAATATGGAGTTGTCTTCTTTTTATATTATTTATGCATTTACCTGGTATGAACTTTGCAGGTCCTGGTACTAATTTAGATGAACAATTAACTTCTACTGGTGCATATAAAGAATGGAGTAAACCTGTAGATAAATTTGATAATGCAGCTTACCATCATGATCTTGCTTATAAATACTTTGCAGATATAGTAAAAAGAAATGAAGCTGATAAAATTATGGTATAAAATACTTATTAATGGTGATAGATGTTTTTTCAAAGTATGGATGGATTGTTCCATTGAAGAGTAAAACTGGAGTTGATGTTGCTGATGCATTAAATAAAAACTTTAAAGAAAGAAGGTATAATAAAATATGGGTTGGTAAAGGCTCAAAATTTTAAAATAAGCATGTTTATTCTTTCCAGAATTTTTAGAGTCTTCCAGACTCAAAGAATTTTTTAAATCTTCTGTCAACTGATTTCTTTCTCTTGAACTTTAAAATTCTTTGTTTTCTAGTAACTCCTAATTTAGCCATGGTTACTCGTAGTTGAGAGTGAATTAGCTAAAAAATAAAAGGTGAGAGAGGGGGAAGGATTTTGACAGGTCATATACCTGATATATAAGCAAATTATAATAAACATATTATTTGCATCTTCTAACAAATAACAAATTTTTTTGGCAAGTTTTCCCCAAAAAGTTAGATGCTAAAAGACACTCTAAACATCAATTCATCCATTCAATTCATCAATTCATCCCTGTATTGTGTTCTTGTTATGTTTTGTATATTGCATTAGTGATAAATCTTTATTTTAAAACAAGTAAATATAATATCAAATAATAATAAAAATAAAAAAATGCTGATATTAATTTACCAAATTCTAAGGACGTTGCTAAAAATACAGGATAAATTTCCCCAACTCCAATACCAACAATTCCAAACACTCCGTAAAGTATGACACATAAAAAACTTTCTTTTGATCTAAATATTATAAAGAATAATTTTATTGTAATTGTTATCATGTTATATTAGAATTAATGAACCAAATCTTGTGCTATTTGTTGGTGAAGCGCTTGTTGAGAAATGATGGTGTCAATCAAATAAGGAAGTTCAATATAAAATCTGCTTTGCGAAATAATTCATAAAACATGATACCAGTAACAATAAAAATATTTTAAAAGCATAACTGACATAAGCAAAACTCTCTGGAATATTTGGAATTGGTAAGTTCTAATACTTAATAATTAATATAATCATAACATTTCACTTACGCATTTAAAGTTTTACACAAATTACAAGGTTTTTAATATAGTTTGAATAACATCATCTTTTTTAATGATTTGTAATATCAAAAATATCATCAATATCATTAATAATTGTTATTGTTAATTGTTATTATTAAACTTAAAACTTTATATCAACTAATATTAGTAATGTTTCTTCATTTAAAAATTAAGTATTTAGTTAATTTTGAAATAAAAATAAAATCATGAAAATAAATTGTCATGATAACAAGTATGGTAACGATTACTGTTGGTTAACTTGTAAATTTTGTATATTTGTTGGTTACTTGTATTTACTCAAGCTAGGAAAAATGATGGTTAATAGGGTTTGTAAATTTACTTTTTCATTTACCAGTAATTTGATAAATAAAAATTTCAATACCAGTATGCCGTACATTATTGGTAAATTTTTGAATATAAATAAAATAATACAGATTTAGTGATGCAGTACCAATTTTATTAAATTATCCATCCATTAAAGTATTCATCTTCTCGCCAGCATATAATCTCTCTCTATAATATAAATATAATTTCTAAAACATAATGTACTCTTTTTAACATATAAACGCATATAATGCCTTAAAATGTTTTATTAATGCTGATAACAATAAATTAATACCATCAACCAAAAAACAAATACTAAAAAAATTTCTTTACTTTATCTAACCTTCAATAAAAGTATTTAATGTCAAAAACAAAACAGTATTCAACCTACTTGTAACAACCTACAAAATCATTTAATTTTTGCTCCTCACACAAAGACAACAATGCAATGCAACCCACTGCTGAACTTTCAGCAAACTTGTCTAATAATTTATTAAAAATAATTTTTAATTAAATTGTTTCATATTCACTTTAGCCAACACCCAATTTGAGTATTTCATGCTGACCTTACTCAAAAACTCAATTAAAGTATTTTATTCCCACCCTATTCATGTTTTAATGACGACATTTAAAATATACTTTATTTAAAACTCAAAAACTAAAACTTATAAAATGAAGTTTGACTTGAAACCAATAAAAAGGAAAAAAAGCTTCCATACCAGCTTGGATCCACAAGCTAACATAGCAAATAGCAGAGAGACAAAAGATATCAATTTAAGGACCATCACAAATAAAATCTTTGAAGAATATCATTTAGCTTTATGGTAGTAGTAAGTAATATGATGATAGAGTAAGTCTAAAAAAGAAATAAGAGATAAAAGATTTAAAAGGAATCATAGGATGGCCTGAACCACCTAAATGAGAACAAGGACAAGCTGAACAAAAGCTAGGGTCAGAGACTAAATAAAAACAAAGGAGTGAAGTTAAGTAGTTAAGATTGTCTGGATATCAAGTAATGTGATAGTATGTACTGGAATTACATGTTACCAGTAGCACGTTGATTAAGATCCTTGGTATAACTTTGATCCTGACCAGATATGTAAGTAAAAAAAGTTACAATAATTCTGTATCAACTCAATAATTCAAGTAACTCTGTATCAAATATGAAAAAAATTTTAAAAATCATTTGTTTAAAACTGTAAGAAATTGTTACGTTAAAATTTTGTTCAGAAACATTCTGTAAATGATTATTTATCAATCACATTTTTGATTCTGAAAAATGAAAAATACTGCCTTGTCGGACTGCCTGTTCTAGACAAAGAGTAGAAGAAATAAACTCGGACTTAAATATAAAAATAAAAAGTAATCATATTATTGTATATAAATACAATTTTATAGTTTTTAACATCAAAAATATTTGTGTTACTTTCATTATAATTACTAACGATTGAATTTTATACATCACACTTTTCCTACAATAAAATTTATAGATAACAAAAAATCATACAAATCAAAAAAGTATGTATGGAAAACTGGCATTTTTGGTAGTAGTAGAAAATGCTGATTCTGGGCCAAAATTTATTTCAACCATAATTTCAAATCATATTTCAGCTATGATCCTAACCATAATTTCTGAGCCAAAATAAAAAATAAAATAATGGTAGTATAACAACCATAATTTATATATAAATTATAGTTACATCACAACCATAATTTCTGAGCCAAAAAATATAAAAATAAAATAATGGTAGTATAACAACCATAAACTCTTAGTTAAATTATGGTTACATCATAAACCTAATTTCTGAGCCAAATAAAAATCAGAACAATTTTTACATCAGAACAATTTTTAAGCATAATAGTAAAATTGTCCTTTTAAAACATAAAAACTTCCAGATTGTCCAATTTGTTCATCCCCAGAGTTTAATGTAACCACTAATCTTCTTCCATTATTTTTTACAGACTTATCAATTCTTTATTGTCAACCCATGAGTTAAATGTATCAGGGTACCCATACCACTTTACTAATGATTTGTTTTTGAGTTTACGAACAACTTTTTCAATCTTAAATATTTTTTGATTAGTTTTTTGCAGTTCTTGTTCATAAAAAGTACCTTGTATTTCTTCACCATTATCGTTAGTTATTTTATACATTGGTGGATCTGTGAACTGAATCTGTGACACAATAAAAACCTCTTCAGTCTGTCTTGGTGTGTATCCTTATTCAAAAGTTACCTTCTTTTTAGTTATCCTAACTCTATCACTAATTGAAAACTTTGATTTAACGGGCTCTGATCGTTTCTTTTCATTTAGATTAAACCAAACAACACTCTCATTCTTTATATCGCTAGCTGCAACTGGTATCATTTTATTTGAAGAATGCCTTGTGTTGTTGTATTTATTTACTATTTCATCTAAAACGTCGATATATTTTCTAGTAGAATTAGCTTAAAAGTACTTAAACATTTTCTCTTTCATTGTTCTTTTCCAATGTTCAACTACACAACTTTTTTCTTCATTTTCAGTTGAATATAATTGAACACCCAGCGCTTTAACATGCTTATTTTAAAATTCTGAGCCTTTATCAACCCATATTTTACTATACCTTCTTTCTTTAAAGATTTTATTTAATGCATCAGCAACATCAACTCCAGTTTTACTCTTCAATGGAACAATCCATCCATACTTTGAAAAAACATCTATCACCATTAATAAGTATTTTATACCATAATTTTATCAGCTTCATTTCTTTTTACTATATCTGCAAAGTATTTATAAGCAAGATCACGATGGTAAGCTGCATTATCAACTTTATCTACAGGTTTACTCCATTCTTTATATGCACCAGTAAAAGTTAATCGTTCATCTAAATTAGTACCAGGACCTGCAAAGTTTATACCAAGTAAATGCATTTCACCTGGGAACTTTGATTATAGTAGTTTTATTTTACTTGTTGCTGAATTAATTGAACTAAATCACCTCCTGTTTTTGCTGATACGAATTTAGTTTTTGTTTTTCCACAAATAGCGCAAGTTCCACGTTGCATATTTCTTTTGTTTTTGCTTACAACATTTTGTAAGTTTAGTGTATTTGTTTTGTTTTTGCATTTAACACAGTACATTTTTTTTATATAGAGGAAATAAAAAAAAGGACATTATAGATTTATCATGAAATGTAAATAACAATAAGAGAAATAATAATAAGTTGTTACCTAAAAGTATAAGAGGAATTATTGTTGGAAAATCAGGTTGCGGAAAAACTACTTTATTATTGAATTTACTTTTAAGACCTGTTTGGTTAGACTATAATAAGTTACAAGTTTTTGAAAATTATTATAGTCTAACCAACCAAGACTATAATAATTTACAAGATTATTTTATGTTACCTAGGCAAACTATACGAGAGAATACAAATTTTATTTGCTTATTTCCACAAGATTTAAAGAATTTAAATTATATTTATAAAGATCATGTTTCAAGTGATATGACAAAAGACGAGTTTATAAGATTTTGTAAGAATGCCTGGAATATAGAAGTGGATTAGATAATTTTTATATACCAACTTGTGAATTTAAAAAAATATATAAATTTTTTTTTTCTTGTATATAAAAAAACAAAATGTCTTTCTATATATTATCAAGTGGAAAATGCAATAATACAAAAACTAAGTTTGCTCCTATTATTCAACTTAGACAAGATAAAGAATATGAAATGGCTCAAGTTAGTTTAGAGACATATTAGAGTTTTACTAATATTGATTCTTCAAACAACAATTTTAGATATAGCACAGATAATGGAGCAACTTGGCATAATATAAATATTCCAGAAGGATGTTATGACATTACTGATATAAATGGATATATTCAATTGATAATGTCAGAAAATGACCATATTAGCGCAGGAGTTGCAGGTATTAAACTTGAAGGAAATAATAATACTTTAAGATCAGTTTTAAATACTGCATCTGGTTATAAAGTTGATTTTACAACTTCAAATTCAGTAAGAACTGTTTTTGGTTTTAACAGTGGAGTATATTATTCAGGTTACCAACCAACTGATATAGTAAACGTAATAAGTATTAATAGTATATGTGTTGCAAGTGATATAATAGAATCATCATATGTAAATGGAGGAACAGAAAACATTATATATTCTTTTTTCCCAACTGTAAGTCCTGGATTTAAAGTTGTTCAAGAGCCGTTAAACTTAATTTACTTACCAGTAACACTAAAAACAATTTCAAAAATGGATACTAAACTGCTTGATCAAAATGAGGAAAAAAATTGACTATTAGATTTCATATAAGAGAAAAAAAATAATTTTTATAATATAAAATGAGTAAATATACTAATATTAAAGAAAATGTTTCGCAGGGGCAATTAGAAAAACTTAAAAAAGCAATTGAAGATGGTTATGGAGCTAGTATTAAATTATCACATTCAGATCTTAATGGTGAACAAGTACCAACTGTAACAAATACACATATGAATAGAATTACAAGAGCATTTGAAAAAGGTACTGGTGTAATAATTAATTTAAGTAAAGCACAACTAGCTCACAATTCTCAAATAGAGGGAGGATCTATTGGAGCACTTTTACCTTTACTTGGTACACCTGGAAGATTTTTATTATCAAGCGTTGCTCTGGCACTTGCAACAGGACTATTAACAGGAGCAAGTTCAGTAGCTGGATCAGCTATGGTTGATAAAATTTCTGGAAGGGGTATTGTGTACTTAAAAAAGAATGGACAAAGAGTTAAAATGACAACTGCAGGATCTGGTTTATATTTGAGACCATGGAGTAAAAGAAGTTCTGTAGGTGATGGAATGTACTTACCTAGTGGGAATGGATATATATCAGCAGGCTCTGATTTATTATTAGGACCAAATTCACCATTTGTTAATATTCCAATTTTGAATATGATTCTCTGATTTTTTTTGAAAATCTTTTTCACATATATAAAAAAAAAAATGTCAAGAAATAATCTGCCAATGCATAAATTTATAAACAAATATAAAAGAGTTGAACTTCCTCAAATACTTTTTAAGCAACACAAAGATTCAGAACACCCTTCAGTATTAATAAATGAGAATAGATATGAAATATTTGCAAAACATGACATTACAATAAAATCTTTATCACATCAAAATATTCTTTTAACGTTTGGTGTAGCAATTAATGAAGGTGTTGCGTTAGTTTCACTAAAACAAAAACTTAAATTAAAAACGTTAAGTTTACAAGATTCTGTAAAATCAGAGTCTGTTGCTGATATTGTAGTAAATGTTGTTAATAATTCTGTTTTTGATGTATTAATTAAAAAAGGAGCTTATGTTTTATTAATTTATTGTAAATAGTTTTTGAAAATACTTTTTTTTCCTTTATTAAAAAAGGAATATAATTATAATAAATATACCCAATTCTTTCAGATGCACCTGATGAAAATTAGTCACCTGTTGAAACCAAGCTCAGGTTTTTTGACAACAACAATTGCAGCACCATAGTTATTGTATCAGAGGGTATAGCATTTGGAGCAGGTGTGTTATCAATAATAGGTCAACAAATCAATAAAAAATTAGATTTAAAAGCAGAAAAGCATGAAAAGATTAAGATACTTGCTGATTCAAAACTAAATACAATAAGTGATTATATTTCTAAAGCTTTAGTAGATGGACATATAAATGACAATGAATATGAATTAATACTTGGTGAATTTGAAAAATTTCAAGTAATGCTTGAACAAATTAGAACAAAAATAAAAACTGAAATTGATGAACAAACTAAGGAATCATTAATTAAACAAGGAGATGAGGCAATTAATATACTCCAAAGAAGATTTAGT
The DNA here is from genome assembly GCF_038396675.1 of Hydra vulgaris. Taxonomy (NCBI): domain Eukaryota; kingdom Metazoa; phylum Cnidaria; class Hydrozoa; order Anthoathecata; family Hydridae; genus Hydra; species Hydra vulgaris. The sequence continues at coordinate 20,967,129 of NC_088932.1, read as the reverse complement.
AAAAATGTAAACGTAAAAACACAAAATAATTTATTAAAATGAATTGTAAAAAGAAAAAACGTAAAACATAAAACACAATATAAATCGTTATGTTGTGTTTTTTTATTTATAGCAAATAAAATGTCATTTCTAAAAATTGAAGATCCTGAAAAAAGAGATCAAATTACTAAAGAATTCATAGATAGTAAAAAAATAATACATCAGAATAATTCATTTGAAAAGATGGGTGAAGCTAATTTACAGTTAAACTTGACAAAATTGACATGCCATTAGTTGGATTAAAAGCTGGATTAAAAGGAAACATATCTAAATTGCACAATCTAATAATTTTGCATTCACTTTTTCAAATGTTTATCCTGAAATAATGGATGAGCATGCATATAAAGAACTAATGCCTTCTTACGAAGAAACTAAGACCTTGAGGCTCGGAAAAATTGCAACAGATTATCTAAGAATGTATACTAATAGTAAAAAGTTTACAGATACAACATTTGGAATACATTCTAAAGATGACAAGTTATACATTGGAAAAAAATCAACATTTATCAATGATGATGATATAACTATTGATAGTAAAACATATAATGATACTCCTGGTCTTTGGAAGTTGATAACAAAGTTTAATCCTGATAAGAACTTATATACTGAAGATGATTTTAAAAATTATAAAAATATATTAATACAACCAGATGCAATTACTACTGAAAACCCATATAAACCTAGGTCATTGAGTAAAAAATACAGAGAAATAATAGCTCCAATTTGGAGAGATATAAAGAAAAATGAGAAGCGTGAATCAAAAGGAACAGGATTACAAGCTATAATTCTTCCTATAGTTATATTGTATATATATAAAAAAAAAAGGCAACTTCTGAAGTATTAAATTTTACAGAAATCCCAACTGTTGATGAAGTAATTGAAAGATTTGAATTCCATGAATATGAGCCAGTGGCTCATACAAATCTAAATAGTTTTGGAGAAATAAGAATCAATGAAGAGCAACAAGATTTGTTCACACTTCCATCTGAGGCTTTTCTATTATTTGAAGGAAGACTTCTTAAAGCTGATGGAACAGCTTATGCAAATGCCGATGCAGTGTCACTTACAATTATGCATTATTTTTTTTATTATGCATTTATTTAGTCAAACAACATACCAATTATCAAACCAACAAGTAGAAGATGTTTATCATCCAGGACAAGCAACTACAATGTTAGAAAGCTTAAATACCCAAACGGCTTTCAATTAGCACAAGGATTAAATCAATTGTGGTATAAAGATTCTGCAGCAATAGCAGTACTTGCTAATAACACAGGGTTTGCAGTAAGACAAGCATACATAATTCAGAAACCAATTACAAAGGAAACATTTTCATTTGGCATACCTATAAGGCACATTTTTGGATTCTGTGATGATTACAACAAAGTTATTTATGGATTTAAACATACACTAACTCTAGTAAGAAAAAGTGATGATGATGCAATTTTTAGACTTGCTGCTGCAGCTGCAGGAAAAGTTAATCTTGATAAAATATCATTGTTCATACCACATATGATCCCATCAGATGTAGAAAGGATTAATCTTTATAAAACTAATGAATCAAAAGCGATAATTCCAGTAACTTTTCGCACACGGCAGTGTGATACTATATCTGTTCCACAATCTACTACATTTTCATGGAGACTGAGCGTAAAGACATCTCCTGAAAAACCAAGATACATCTTTGTTGAATTTCAAACAAATAGAGATAGAAACCAAGAACTTATTCCTTCAATATTCGATCATTGTGACTTGAAAAATATGTACATGATGCTTAATCAGGAAAGATATCCTGCTGTTTATTATAATTTATTATTCTCAAATCAGCAATTTTCAAGAGCTAATAGAGATGCATCTGTGTTTAGTGAAAAATTTTATGGAATGAATGAATTGATCACAAATAGTGATATAACTCTTTCTGACTATAAAGATTTATACCCACTTTTGGTTTTTGATGTTAGTAAACAATCAGAAAGATTAAAATCATCAGTAGTAGATGTACAAATTAAAGCAACATATATTGTGGCTGTTCCAGCAAATACTGAAGCATTTGCTGTTATAATATCTTATAAATTGTTACAATTTCAATCAGACGGAAATAAAATGAGTATTGTAAATTAATTTTTTTGAAAATTAGTTAAATTTTTTTTCTTTATATAATAAAATGAATATTAAATATACAAAGAAAAATTTTAAAAATCTATTAGAAGAAAATAACATTTCAAAAACATCTGACAATCTCACTACATTGCTAATGATTGCTATCGATAATGGTTTATTTAATAAAGAATCTATTATGACTGAAGTTAAAGAAGTAAATGAGAAAAGACCAGTTGGTAGACCTAGAATACATCCAGTAAAAGAAACAAATGTGAAGAATCCAGTTGGGAGACCTAGAAAAAATTGTGAAACAGATGAAATAGAACCAGAAAAAATTACAGATCCAAAATATGAAAGATTAAAATCAATTAAAAATAAACCAGTGTCTATTAAATTAACTAACATGGAAACAGGAGAAATTACAATATATCCATCATTATATAGCGCTATGCGTGGAACTAAGCATGGATGGAGATATTTTGAATTACATGATGGAAAGATTGATAATGGTGTTAAAATTGAGATAATTAATTCTGAAAAAAATAACAAATGAAAAAATAACAGCCGCAGAGATGCAATTAAAATACTAAATGAAAATAGAAAACCAAAGGTTTATATAGTTTTATCTTGTGAAATGGAGTGTAGTGGTATTAATACAGGAGAAACTAAAATCACAACTGCTCCATTTGCAACAAAGAATCAAGTTGTATTAGAATCAAAAGATTTGAATGAATTATATGAAATATCAAAGCTGAGAATTCTAGAAAACTTATCATCATTTCAACAGTTAGGGTCAGGTTGGAGGTTTGATACTATTAAAAAGATGGATATAAACATTATTGAGTATAATCCTATTAAAGCTGAATCATACATTCTACTTGATAAAAATTTAGCAACTAAAAAGGCAATAATTTTTAAGTGTTTTAAGTGTGTATTGCAAGAGCATTAAATCCAACAGATAATCATCCTGAAAGAGTCGATAAGGAGCTAAAAATCAAGCTGAAAAAATAAATTGGGAAAAAATAGAATTTTCAGTATCATTAAACCAAATTACACAATTTGAGAAAGATAATACAGATATCAGTGTCAATGTATTTGGATATGAAAATTCATCAGTTCATATTTTGAGTGTGTCGAAAAATAGTGTAAACATTTAATAAATTTACTATTAATCTCAAATGGTGTTACTAATCATTATTGTTTAATAAAAAGTTTAAGCAGATTACTTTCTTCACAAACATCAAAGAGAAAACATAATATATATGAGATTATACATATCTATGAGAGTACCATTAGTAGTATATGCCAACTTTGAAAGTTTTATCAGAACAACTAACACTTGTACACCAAATCCAAATGATTCCTATAATAAGCAATATCAAAGACATATTCCAAGTTCATTCTGTTATTATATTAAATGTTTTGACAAAAGTATTTATCAAAGCAGTCCAGTCACATTTACTGCAAGTAATGAAACGGATGATGTTGCACAAATGTTTATTGACAGCTAAGAAAAAGATATTAAGAAAATTTTTGACACGATTAATTTTTAAAAAAGATGATAGATACTCATGAAATCAATGATGATTTTAATGCTGCAATATCATGTCACATTTGTGGAGAAGATCTTGAAAAAGATAAAGTACAAGACCACTGCCATATTACTGGAAAATATAGAGGTGCTGCTCATCAAAATTGTAATTCAAATTATAAAATTTCAAAATTCTTTCCAGTTATATTTTACAATTTATTTGGTTATAATTGTCACTTGTTTATAAAGAAATTATCAGGAAGAAAGTTGAGTTGTATACCAAACAATGAAGAAAAGTATATTAGCTTTTCTAGAGAAATTAAAGTTGGTGAGCTTTTTAATAGAGATGGTAAGAAAGTTGAAATTTATAGATAGTTATAGATTTATGCCTTTTAATTTAGATAGTTTATCAAAGAGTTTAACAAAAGATCAATGTTGGGACACCGGAAAATTATGTTCAGGTAAAAAATTAGATTTGTTACTAAGAAAAGGTGTGTACCCATATGATCGGGTTGATTCTATTAATAAATTGCCTGAAACACAATTACCACCAAAAGAATCGTTCTTTTCAAAATTAAATGATGAAGGTATAAGTGATGATGATTACTCACATGCACAAAATGTATAAAACGAGTTTAATTGTAAAACATTTAGAGATTACCATGATTTGTACAACGCTTCAGATGTGGTGTTATTAACTGATATATTTGAAAATTTTAGAGATGTTTGCATTAATTGTTATAAATTAGATCCTGCTTGGTATTATACATCACTAGGATTAGCTTGGGATGCAGCATTAAAGAAAAAAAAAATAAAACTAGAATTGCTGAGTGATTATGATATGATATTGATAATAAAGCAAGGAATAAGAGGTGAAATTAGTATGATATCTAATAGATTAGAAGCTTCTAATAATAAATACATGGGTGATGTGTATGACCAAAGCAAACAATCAACATATATACAGTATCTAGATGCTAATAAATTATATGGGTGGGCAATGAGTAAGCCACTTCCTACACATGGTTTTAAATGGACGGATGAAAACAAGTTGACAAACTGGAAATCAATTTCCTGTATACTAGAAGTTGATTTAGATTACCCTGAAAATCTATATGATGATCATAATGATTATCCACTTGCACCCGGAAGAATAACCATTAATAAAGTTGAAAAATTAGTACCTAACTTGAATAATAAGAAAAAATTATATACTTCATTATGAAAATCTTAAATTGTATGAAAGATTAAGATTAAAGATTACAAAAATTCATAGAGGTATCTAAGAACAAAAGCAACTAATGATTTTAAAAAACACTTTTTTAAACTAATGAATAATTCAGTAATTGGAAAAACAATGGAGAATATTGAAAACAGAGTTGATATTAGATTAGTAACAAACAGATGAAGCTGTTAAATTAGCATCTGAACCAAACTATGAAAGTAGAACAATATTTGATGAAAACTTAATAGCAATAAATATGAAAATAACAAAATTACTTTATAACAAACCATTTTACTTAGGTATGTGTATATTAGATTTAAGTAAAACACTAATGTAAGAATTTCACTATGATTACATAAAAAATAAATATTCTGATCAAGCAAAACTATTACTCATAGATACAGATTCTTTAGCATATGAAATAAAAACAGAAGACTTTTATGCAGATATTTCTAATGAATGTTAAAAGCATATTTGATAAAAGTAAATTTGACCTAAAGCACCCATACATACCCAGCAATTAATAATGTAGGTTTTAAAGTTGGTGATAACAAGAAAGTAATAGGAATCTTTAAAGATGAATCAGCAGGAGCACAAATTGAAGAATTTATAGGACTCAGATCAAAGTTGTATTCTTACAAAGTACACAGAAAAGATAGCAAAAAATGTAAAGGGGTAAACAAAAATGTTGTTAAAAAATATATAACACATGAAGATTACAAATGTTTATTAAGTAGGAATCATATGGAATATGATTCCTACTTAATAAACATTTGTAATCTTCATGTGTTTACAAATCTTCATTTGTAATCTTCATGTGTGAGGAATCATATTAGGAAAATGATTGTAATAAGATCCCATTTACATGAAATTTACACAGAAGAAATCAATAAAATAGCATTAAGGGCAGAAGACAATAAAAGAGTTATTTTAGAAGATGGCATACACACATTAGCATATGGACACTACAAACTAAAAGAAGAAAAAAATAATAATTTATAGGTTGAAGAGGATAAAGAGGTCAATAAAGAGACCAAAGATTTATTTTAGAAGAAGACATATACACATTAGCATATTGACACTACAAACTAAAAGAAGAAAAAACAATAATTTATAAGTAAAAATGGAAAAGATTAATAACAATTATCATAAACTTATCAATGTTAAAGGAATAATTTTACCAAATGAGCCACTAACAAATTTTCAGTTAATTAAAGCAGCAAAAAAACTAATTAATTCATCTCTTACAAATACACCTTTAAAATAAAATATTTTAAAGGTGTATTTGTAAGAGATGAATTACCTAAAAATACACAAAAAAAAAGAATGTGGAATATTAAATACAGGAGATTCAAGTATGCAGGGATTTCATTTCAAGTTTTGACTCTTATGCTCAACCAACACCAGTTGAAATTGTTAATTATTTAAAAAGTCCAGTTTATTATAATAATGAAAGAGTTTGGAAATACCTCATTCTGTGGACACTTGTGTCTATATGCTTTAAAAAAACTAGATGAAGGATGTGATTTTAAGAATATTATTAATAATCTATGGTAATTTAAAAAAAAATTTTTTTATATACATAAAAATGACTGTTGATAAATTCGAACGCAATAATATTTCAACTAGAAATAAAGTAGCAAATGGTTTAACAACATCTCAAGCTTGTTTATTAGGAGATTATACATATATTCCAATAGTAATTTTTCCTGTAATTGCTAACCATAATCATCTGAGAATACCAGGACCAGTAGATTGATTAAAAATTGCTGTTTTCTGTACCTAAAATAATGCAACTAGTAATATTAACATGAATTCAAATAAATTGATAAATGTAGCAAAACCTAGATGTAGCAAAAAATTTTGTTGATAAAATATCTAATCCTAGCAGTTTAAAAATAATACCAAATTCAAGTTTAACGTGGTTTGCAGTAAAATCACAGACTCTTGCACCACATACAGGTACAGAAAACAGCAATTTTTAATCAATCTACTGGTCCTGGTATTCTCAGATGATTATGGTTAGCAATTACAGGAAAAATTACTATTGGAAGTGTACCAGGTAACGTATATATTAAAATATACGCAGTTAATACACTTTGCATAAGAAATTCTTCTTCTTCTACAAATATTAACGGAATAAATAATATAGGTTTAACCACTGAATTTTGGTTTGCTCCACTTGGTGGACTATTTTATGTAAACTCTTTACAAGGTTGTAATGCGTTTACTAATAATGATTTAGGAGGATACTTTACACTTGATTTACTATTTAAAACCAATCTAACAATTCAATTGCTCAATAAAACTGGTAATACACTAACATATTGGTTATAAACTTTTATTACAATAAAATCATCAATACCACAATCAAATATCATCTCTTAAATACTCATCAACATTTAGATATTTGAATACAACTTATGGTAGAGAATATATGTTATTAAACACTACAGGAAATGGTAATGGCATTTATTTAAAATATGCTAGATTTCATGTTGTTGGCGCATCTGGAAATTGGTGGGAATCAAGAGTACGCATGTATGACGCACTCAATTCTCATGTAAATACTAAACCTGTTATACAACCTTGGAAGCCAATATCTATAATAATTATATCTATAATAATTATACAGTATTTCCTGGATATGATGTTGATAGTGAATGTTTTTACTGCTCATCTGGTTTAGACGATTTTTATCTTTTTTCATGGAATGGTGCTAACATTACCTCATTTAATAATAAATCATCTGGACTATTGTATCAATCAAAAGAAATAATTGATTCTATAACTATTATCTCATTTACAGAAATTATAGTCAATCTGATTCTATGCTCAGTGTTACTAATAGAAATAGATTAGTGGTTACATTAAACTCTGGAGATGAACAAATCGGACAATCTGGAAGTTTTTATGTTTTAAAAGGACAATTTTACTATTATGCTTAAAAATTGTTCTGATGTAATTTTTTTTATATAGCTCAGAAATTATGTTTATGATGTAACCATAATTTAGCTAAGAATTTATGGTTGTTATACTACTATTATTTCATTTTTAAATTTTTTTTATTTTGGCTCAGAAATTATGGTTAGGATCATAGCTGAAATATGATATGAAATTATGGATGAAATTATGGATGAAATTATGGTTGAAATAATTTTGGCCCAGAATCGACATTTTCTACTACTTTTGGTTGTTGAGTTCTGAACGATTTTTTGTAAATACTTATGTTTATTGAAAATGAAACTTGTTTTAACTTTTGGTGTCAGTTGTTGTTTGGGTAAATTTTTAGTTATAGTTTTGGTAAATAAAAAGCTATACTCAGTAAGGTTTCAGTAAAATATTAGTGCTATATATCTAGTGTTAAGATAATTTATGTGTGACCAACCTTAAAATCCTGCTAATAGATGAATTCTTCAGCACAAAAAGAAGCCTCTGAGGCCAAGATTTAACATTTTTACTTTCAGGAAGTAGAGCAGACTTTTCTGACATTTTGTGCTCATTAGCATTTAGAGAAAGATTCATGAAACAACCTTCTTTTTCTTCAGTAGCGTTGAGTTCAATTATATCTTCATTAATTAAACATATTTTTTCAGGTTTAAAAATACTATAAAAAAAGAAATTTAAAAAACCGAACAACAAACATGATAACTAAAACAAAATTAAAAAAAAAATTATAAAAAATCAACTTACATATGTCGACTCATATAAAACATTACATATGAAAAGCATTAAAAAATTATTTAAAAAAAAATAAAAGTATTACTACTGCATGACTTACTTTCTACTCTCAGGAATTGTAAAATATCCCCAAACAACTGCAAGCACAAAGCTGATAGTAATTATAAAATTAGGCAAAACTACTTCATACTTACCAAAGAAGGATTCTAGACCAAATTAATAAAAAAATCTTTTTAAATAAAACCTAAGAAATTATATCATAATATACCTAAAACTAAATATCTGATTGTCATTATATATATATATATATAAAATTTATACATATATATATATATACATATATTTATGTAAATATATATATATATATTTATGTATATATACATATATGTATACATATATATATATGTTTATATATATTTGTATGTATATATATTGTTATGTATATATTTTTTTCATGTATATTATATATGTATATATATATATATATATATATATATATATATATATATATATATATATATATATATATATATATATATATATATATATATATATATATATATATGTATCACTGCCTGGCTAAAGTTTCTTGTCTCGACAGACAAAAAAAATTTAAAAAAACAAACAATAAACTAATTATGATAAACCAAATTTTATTACAAACAATTACAAACTAACTTTTTTTGTTGAGCCAATTGTCCACCCATTGATTTCCTTACTGTACATAATTTTTGTCATGTATTTGATTAAATTATAATAACTTATCCAAATATTCTACATTCTTTGTTAAAATGATCACAAACTATTTATTGATGTAGGACACTTACAATCTAGTTGTTCCCATATTAATTCAATTGGGTTAAGGTCTGACAATTGTGGTGGTTATGTCATATTATTGAGTTCTTTGTAAGCTACTTTTTTTGGCAAATAATTTGCACAGTATTATGATATTTTTTTTAGATCATTATCCTGTTGCATGGTGAACTTGCATGGTGCCTTATAAGATGCTTTCCACATAGCATGGCATTTCTACATATCATCTTACATACCCTGTCTTATAAATAATTCTATATTTACTTTCACAAGATTACCAACCTAGTTAAAAGCAAATCAACCTCACACCATTACTAAACCTCCACCATGTTGGACAGGTATACACTGTCGATGGAGTTTTTCAGTAGCTGCTTGTTGCACATAAATCTACCACTTTATTCCAAAAACAAGAAATTTGGATTCGTTTATTCACAATTTATTTTGCCAGTCTTTCAATTTCTGTCCAACTTTTATGTGCTAGAGTCATTCAAAACATTTTTTATTCAATTTATTGCTTTTAAAAGTGATTTTTAATTTCTTTTTTTCTTTTTCTATCTATAGCTGTACCAGAACACTTAAATTAACAAATAGTATTACTAACTGTTGATTGGAGAAATTTTTAGATTTTTTTCAAAATATAATATATTAAAATACTAATATATATAAAATTTCTAATATTTTATAATTTAAAAATACTCAAAATGTACTTTTATAAATTGGAAATTAAAAAAAACATCAAAATTAATAAAACTTAGTTTTACAAAATACTTACTAAACAAATTTATTTATTCAGTTTATTATATTACTGGAGAAAAACTACAATGAAATTGTGTTTCAAGAAAAGAACAGTTGAATTTCATTTTTTTGAGGATACTTATAATACAAAAATGAAGAAAACATGTTTTGCATTATTAATTTCTAAAAACACATTAGTACATTTTATTTGAACTATTTTGTCTAATAAACAACTTTAAAATTCCTTATCAATTATTATAAAAATTATTAATTTTTTGAAGTTATAAATTTATGACCAAAATTATTATAATTACAAATTATAAATTTATGACCAAAATTTGTGTAAAATTTATAAATTTGTAACTAAAAAGTGACCAAAAACTTTTGCCAGACAGTGTATTTATATCGATGTTTATGTTTGTATGTTTATGTGTTTGAGGTTATATGTATATATATATATATACATATCTACACACACACACACACACACACACACACACACACACATATATATATATATATATATATATATATATATATATATATATATATATATATATATATATATATATATATATATATACATATATATATACATCATAGTGTTAGCCAGCCTGCTGGCCTGCGTATAATGCGGTATTCCCAATTGGTTTAAAACTCCCAAAGGTTCATAAGATCAAAAAATAAAATTAATAAATTAAAATGAATTAGCTGGTAAAATAAAACTTGCAATGAAACTTTAGTATTTACCGTCTCAGTAATAGCTCACGGATCGTTAAAAAAGTTCTGACTGGAAGTTAGAGGGTTAGATCAAATGGGCTATCAAAAATCCTAATCAAATGTTTGCTTTTGATGATTCATGTCACCGAGTTTCTGTAACGAAGATTATTTTGGGTTTTTAGATTATTAAGGGCCTATAAGGGCTCTAATAATATAAACCTTTATTTTAGATAAAAAATGTAACACCTTTAACACAAAAATTTGTTATTATATTATTTTGGTTAAATTTTTTCTTATTTAATTCTGTTTGAGACCCTTAAACCATTCATCAAACATCAGATATAATGTCTGCGAAACATTTTTTACTGCATGACATCATGCTCTATCCACCTTGTGTCTAACCTTTGCATTCTAACTTGCTTAAGGACTTTGCATCCTAACTGATACTCTTTAAAAAGTATAAATTAAAGTACTTCCTCATAAGAATAAAACTATTAATTCAAATGAAAATCAGTAAAAAAAGAAAATTTCTTTAAAAAAAACATAGAAATAAAGAACTTATTTATTCGACGCCAGTGTTCATATATAGGTTGTTCATATATAGGTGTTCGTGTAAAGAGCAGTAATCATATATAGGCTTTCATGTAAAAAATAAACTCATAGTATTGGCTGTATATAAAAAAGTTGGAAAAACAGAAGGAGAAGCTACAGTAACTTTGATCATTGCAACAATGAAACAATTTATGTTAAACTTGCGTAAAACATAAAAGAAGATAATTAAAAACTATTCTAATATTTTTAATTATTAAACAATATTTATAAATACAAAAATCAATTTTTTTTGTAATTTACAAATACAAAAATTTTGTAAACTTTGTATTTGTAAATATTAAATAAATTTTTTTTTTGCATTAAAGAGTATTTTTGAAATACCTAATATACTAGATATTTAACTGTGCCAAATAAATTTAGTTGCTGCCCTCGTGTGGAGAAAAAATCTCACTTTTAAATGCTTTTGTTACTTATTTAAATTAAATTAACTATTGGCATATTGCAACAAAAGTCCTTTTAACAAATATTCTATTCGATGGAAATTGGTGAGCCAACCAAGTTTCTTAATTAAAAGTTGTCAAGCTTTCAAAATATTTTTTATTTAAAAGGTACCAATTAAAATAAGTATTTTAACTTTTAAATTTATTTAATGACAAAAATTATAATATAAAATTATAATATAAAGTTAGATGAACAAAAATACAAATATCTATGTAAAAAAAGTTTAAAAAATTTTATTTAAGTATTTTGAAATTTTTAATTTTAAAATATTAAAGTATTTGAAAACTTAAATATTCAAAAACTTTCCATATAATTAGGGTTGCCAGATGCTTTTACGGAAAAGAATATAGCGCCAAACCTGTATAAATATATATTTTTTACTGTGTTCTTCTTTGTAAAAGCCGAACATCTGGCACCCTACATATAATGTATAGTGTTTTTATCGACAGTTGTCAATTAAAAAGATGTTTAAACTATTTGAAAAATACAAGAGGATTGTGAAAATCTTTAAAAATGTTATGTTAAAAATTAAACACCATTTAGCTTTTTTTTTTCCGTTTATAATTTAAAAATGAAAATAAAAATAAAATAAGACAATATATGTAACTAATCGTTTAAACTTTTTAAAACTGTTTTTATAAGCTGTCCACAATTAAAATAAATCAAAGTTTCAATGAATAAATTTGATGATTGATTCATTTACACTTTTATTGCAAACAATTGTCTCTTCTTGTTTTTCTCTTCCATATCAAACAAAGAAGAGAAGCGATTTAAAAATGAAAACTTAAAAAGTATGCTCAGAATGAAACAAGTTGAATAATTATATTGAAAAATTTATAAAATAGAAAAATATACTTGCTATGAATATAACGCAGCCAAAATTTATTTGTCAAATTTATCTACTATTTGAAATATCAGAATGCAAGGGAGTGTTGCTACATCAACTATCTTATAGCCTGACTCACAATGGAGTGTTGCTAGATTGACTATCTTATAGCCTGACTCGCAATAGAGTGCTGCTACATCGACTGAGGGTTTGGTTAGGGCAGGCAGTCTATCATTTAATAAAAATAAACAAATTATATAAGTTTTTAAACTTTTTCTGGTCTGGTTTATTAGCGCTCTCTTTAAAACTACAGTTTATGGCAGAAACTTTTCAACTACCATGCAAGACTATATATATATATATATATATCTATTTATTTATATATATACATATATATATATACATACATATATGCATTTATATATATGTACATATGCATACATGTATATATATATATATATATATATATATATAAATATATATATTTATATATATACATGTATATATATATATATATACATATTTATATATATACATGTGTATATATATATATACATATATATATATAATTATATATATAAATTAATATATATAAATATATAGTTATATATATATAAATTAATATATATATAAATGATAAATATATATAAATTAATATATATATAAATAAATATAAATATATACATATGTATATATATATACATATATATATATATATATATATATGTATATATATATATATATATATATATATATATATATATATATATATATATATATATATATATATATATATATATATATATATATATATATATATATATATATATATATATATCTTGCATGGTAGTAGAAAAGTTTCTGCCATAAACTGTAGTTTTAAAGAGAGCGCTAATAAACCAGACCAGAAAAAGTTTAAAAACTTAAATAATTTGTTTATTTTTATTAAATGATAGACTGCCTGCCCTAACCAAACCCTCAGTCGATGTAGCAGCACTCCGTTGCGAGTCAGGCTATAAGATAGTTGATGTAGCAGTAGGCTATAAGATTAAATAATCTTCTAGTCATTATTATTGCTGTTTTTTAAAAAACAATAAAACTTAATGTACTTCTGCATTATTTTAATTGCTTTGACTTTTAGATGACATAAAAATGTAGCTTATTTGTTGAGGTCGCAAAATTGTTGTTAAAAGAGACTATTTTGCCACTTTTTTTGTCTCTTTCGACTATGAGACAAGGATATAAATATATATATATATATATATATATATATATATATATATATATATATATATATATATATATATATATATATATATATATATATATATATATATATATATGTGTGTGTGTGTATATATATAAGTGTATATATATATATATATATATATATATATATATATATATATATATGTATATATATATATATATATATATATATATGTATATATATATATATTATATATATATATATATATATATATATATATACATATATATATGTATATATATATATATATATTATATATACACACATATATATATACACATATATATACACATACATATATACATATATATATATATTATATATATCCATATATACACATACATACACACATACATACATACATACATACATACATACATACCTGCATACATACATACATATGAAATTAACACTTCAGAACATTTGTGAAATAAAACTTTGTTTGTTTCATTATAAAAAGAAATTAGCCATGATCAACTATCTTGCTTTAACTCTTACAGATATTTTCAAGAGACTGGCAGTAGTTCAAAAAAAGTACACTATGCTCAAGTCAGACTCAAAGAAGTAAAGTCATCCATTAAATCTACCTAAACAGCTTATCACAACTGAACTAAAGCTGCACAGCTCAACTAACAACTTCACTGCATGTACCTGGTTCAACAATTAGGGTTGCAACTATATATACTGTCACCAAAAACACTAAACCTTAATAAACAAAGTCTTTGGAAGATCATTGTTTTTTTTACCAAATCTGACACAAAGAACAAGGAGTAGAACCTTTAAAATTTCAGAATGTTTTCAAAGTTGAGGTGATATAAAACCCACAAAAATTGTCCACAAACTAAACACCTGCTTCTTCATCATTTATCATCAAATCATCATGGAGTTAATAGAATTTAATAACAATCTATTTTCCATAGCAAAAAATCTCAACAACTGGTCACAAAGCTCTTTTTGTGTGATCAAGCTGTACCTTACTGAAATATTCTTTTAAATCCCATCATATCTACTACATCAGTAAATGCAGTTTAAAGTATTAAATAATTTGAACAATATTATTTCTAGGGCTTTTACTAAAAAGCAAAATAAATCAACATTCATTTATAGGCTTCATTAATGCTCTGCTTATAAAAGCATAATATATTGACAATTTTATCACAAAAGAAAAACAATAACTTAAATAAACAAATAAAACAACAACTTTAAAAACTAAACTTAAAAATTAAACTTAAAATAAAAAGAGAAACCTTTACTAAATATTTTTGGATATTGTTCAGCAGGAAAAACTAACATAGCTAAAATAAAATAAAAACAAACAAACAGATTAATACATTGTTATTTATGTTTTATAATTATTCAAACATTAAAAATAAGAAAAAAAAACTTTTTTGTAGAAAGTTATATTTAACTTTAACTTCAATAACAATAATTATATTTAGCAATTTATTATTTAGCAACGATGAGATCTTGAATCTGATCTCTCTTCTGTAACAGCTTGGAGATTGCAGTGGCTTGTAAATTTTAACTCCAACAAAACTCAGTTATTTACTGCAAACAACTATTGCACAATAATATCAACATTCCTATATTGATAAATGGCAACCCTCTCACTGAGTCATCTTCGTTATGTCCTTTTGGACTATCATTTACTTCTGACCTCTTATGGAAACCATATATACAACCGATTGCAAAGTTACCATCTCCTAAAGTTTTTTTTCTTTATTTTGCTCACCATTATCTTACTCCTGGTTCCATTCTCTACCTCTGCAAATCTCTTATTTTTCCCTGTATGAAATACTGTTATCATATTTGGGCTGGTTTTCCTAATGATGCTCTTTCTCTTCTAGAACAAGTCCAAAATTGCTTTGTAAATATAGTTGGGTCAGCTTTATCTGCCAAACTTGAGCCTCTCTCCAATTGTCATAAGGTTGTCTCTCTTTCTCTTTTCCACAATTACTATCACGGTCACTCTTCAAAAGAGCTATTATCTCTAGTTACATCAATCAATTTTGCTTTCCTCTTCAATCAGCAAAGTTGCATTCTTTTACTGTATTTATCCCTTCTTGCTCTAAAAACTTTTATTCATCTTGATTTTTTTCCCACACCAATGCTTTGGAACCTTCTCACATCTTCATGTTTTCCTAACTCGTATAATCTTCAACATTTCAAGCCTTTTATCAACGGTCCTTGCTCTTTAACACTATTCTTTGTATACTAGCAGTCTTTCAAAGGAAGATATGCAATCGCACGTCTTTAAATGACCAGGCAAATTATATTTTGCTTTGAAGATTCGACTGTGGCTATTTCAAAAAACATTTTGAAAACCCACTAAATGAAAAATATTCTGAATTATACCTCAAGTGAAATAAATTACATCAAAACTTTGAACAAATGTTTTTATATTAGCAAACACTTTTAAATAAAGTAACAATTTACTGATTATAATTTTTTTTAAAGTATAATTGACAGTTGTATATATTTTTTTAATTTATAATATATAAACTGTTTAAGGGTGTATTTTTTATAATAAGGGTTATTATATAATTATGTATTTTTTATGATAAATGTTTATCTTTTGAAACAAAACAAAACAAAACACTTTTGAAACAAAACAAAAAACAAAGTACAAATATTAAAACAAAGAATGAAATGGTGTTTTGATTCTTAAATTAAATAGACTAAGCATTTTAGTTTGATGAGTTTTGTTTTAGTTGGGTTATATATATATATATATATATTATATATATATATATATATATATATATATATATATATATATATATATATATATATATATATATTTATATATATGTAAATTATGTTAGTGTATTTTACAAATAGAGTGCTCAATGTTCTTAAAGAACAGAGCAATAATAAATTAGTAAAAAACACTTATCTAACTTTTATCTTATCTAGAAGATAAAAGTTAGATAAGTGTTTTTTACTAATTTATGTATATATATATATATATATATATATATATATATATATATATATATATATATATAATATATATATATATATATATATATATATATATATATATAATTTGTGTAATTTTGCTATAGTTAAGTATTTTTTTTATTTACTCTTTCGTTAAGATTTTTTTTCTTTTTTACAGTTTTTTTCAGATAAGTTCATGTAAGTTTTTGTAGTGCATTTTAAAATTTTGAAAATATGTCAAAAGCCATGGTCAAATCATCAAAGCAAAATATAATTTGCCTGGTCATATAATAACATGCGATCGCACATCTTCCTGTGAAAGACTGACTAGTAACTCCTAACATAATAGTGGTTGCTTGCAACTTTATTAGGAATGAATTAATTTAAAAAAAAATCCTGCCAAACAATAAATATGAAAATTTATCAACTATTGATAATAAAATTGGTGGATTGGTACCTAGTTATTCTATGTTATGCAATCTTTTCTTCCACACCAATGATTTTTTTTAATAGTTTTAAAGTACTCTGTAAGTAAGTTTTAAGTACTCTGTAATTACTCTGTAAATAAGTACTCTGAGTATTGATACTGAATTATAGTTGCAATATTGGCTTTTTTTCATTATTTAGTAAACCTTTATCCGTCATGGAAAGAGACACAATTGAAGAATTGAAATGTTAATACCAAATACATTTGGAAAATTATTTGGAACTATTAGAAAGTGCTATCTAGTCCTCTGCCAGACTTTTGTCAACAAAAAAAAGTATGCTTCAACACAGAAACAGAATTACTAAAAATCAAGGAAAATGTTCAAGATTGAAAAAATGAATTCAATAGGATGCAACAAAATTCATCAGAAGTTCAAAGAATATATAAAAAAGGTTTTGTGATTCCGCTAACTATTATTTATCCAATTTACTGAAAAAATTCACCATTTTTGAAAATTTCCTAAAAAAATTCACCATATTTGAAATTTCCTAAAAAAATTTACCATATATAAAAAAATCTGAATTCTTGAGATTATTAAAAAAAAAATTGCAAAACATTTATAATCTGAAATAGCACATTTACTATATGAGGACAGACTCTTTTCCTGAAAAGTGGCTAATGTTACTCTTACGTTAAAGAAAGACAGTGAATGAAAAATCAAGGCAAATTATAGAGGGGTTTAGTTAACATCTATTGTAAGTAAAGTGTTAAAAATCTTATAAATAAAATTAAGAAAAACAGCAACTACAACAATATTATCTCAAAGTCTCAGTTTTTTTAGTTTGAGCCCCAACATGGTTTCATAATTAAAGAGAGCTGACTTACCTATTTACTTTAAATTTGGAATATTTTTACGAAAACCATACAAGACAATTACTGGGTAGATACAGTGTACACTGAATTGGAGAAAGCACTTAATAAAGTGCCACATTATCAACTCATCAAATAAAACACATGGCATACAAAGTCAACTTATTGCATAGATTGAAGCATGGCTCAGGAAAAGAAAGCAAAGAGTAGTATTGGGTGATTCTATGTCTGAATGGAGAGATGTAGCTATAAAGAAGATTTGCTAATCAACTACCAAAAATAATTGATCATACAGCTCTACAGTGTAAAAAATACCATCTAAAATTAAATTAAAAAAAAAAGCAAAGTCATGCATGTTAATCCTGGTAAAAAAAAATCTTATGCAAAAAACCTTACACATGGAGGACATCAAGATCTTGAATTAACCTCTTTAGAGAAGTTCTAACTTTCAATTAACTTAAACAACAAAGTTAAGTATGAAAAATGAACCTCCTGCTAATGATAATAGAGTTATTAATACCTTGGAAAAAAAAATTAGAAAGGGTTTTTTTCCCTTTACTCTACTTACAACTGTCCATAACTAGAGATTTTAATTGAATCTTAATCACTATTTAGAAAGGATGCCCAAACTCAAAAAAGAGCAACAAAAGCAATGTTTTAAATGGCCACACTTACCATATAAAGACAGTGAATGTGTTTGACAACACTTGAATTCTTAAGAAAATGAAGAGTTAAAGAGTCGAGAGAAATTTGTAACCATAATAAAGTCTCCTTAACTGTAGAAGTCCTCTTGGACTCAGGGAGGTGAATAACATTTTAAAAAAAAACTTCAATTATAATACAACCCAAATAGTTGGCAGTACTGTGTTCTTCTAATTGAAAAGAGTTTTTCTAAAAGGAGCACTTTACGTTGTGAGAAAAAAAAAAGACAAAGTATTTTTTGAATCTCAACAACTTTGTAATTATAAATAAAGATGATGAACAATTTTTTTATTCACACTAACGTAGTTAGATTTGTAACTTTTTCAATAAAGAAGTCAAATGTTGAAAAAATCAAAATCTTAGAAAATCTCAGAAAAATGCTCTTTAATTTCTAATCCAGGTCTATTTAAGGGAACCCAATCAATTTCTTTAACGATGTTCAGACAACATGTTCAGACAACAAATAAAATTTACTATGATTTTCAGAAAAATTCATCACTTAAATGAAATTATTCTGATTTAAAAGTGAAATTTGAGATAATAAATAGCTTTTCTGAGGAAATTTTCATGGTGA
Organism: Hydra vulgaris; assembly: GCF_038396675.1. Taxonomy (NCBI): domain Eukaryota; kingdom Metazoa; phylum Cnidaria; class Hydrozoa; order Anthoathecata; family Hydridae; genus Hydra; species Hydra vulgaris. The sequence continues at coordinate 20,947,620 of NC_088932.1, read as the reverse complement.
ACAGCATCTGGTTTTTTTTCAAAATTCTACCGGTTTTTTAATATAAATTAATGATTTTTTATCTAAAAAACATAAAGACTTAAATTTTAATACTTACAAGTTTTGAATATGTTAAAATACTTTTTAATATAATTTAATGATCTGATGTATTTTGTTAAAAAATATAAAGACTTGGATTTCAATACTTTTGAATTTCAAATAAGTTTAAAATTTTTTTAATATAAATTAATGATCTGATGCATTTTGTTAAAAAAATATATAGACTTGGATTTCAATACTTATGAGTTTCAATGCTTATAGACTTTGATTTCATGATGGCAAATAGGGAAAAGTAAGATGTGAAAAAAATAAATAAAGAGGAGTAAAATATACAGATAAATATAAAGAACTGAAAAAAAAAAAGAAATGTCTAATTTCTTGTTCTCATGTTAAAAATCAATAATAAAAATGAGAAAAAAAGAGTATAAAAAAGAACTTTTTTGAACTTTTAACTCAATCAAAAGTTAAAAAAAAAATAATTTGGAAGTTCAAAAAACAAATTATTAGACTAATAAATTAAATTACCTGATAAACTTGGTCCAATAATTAGTCCAAGGTAATAGCCAGTAAATAAAATTGAAAAAGCCAAAGATATATTTGTGTCATCACAAATGTCTACCAAAATACTTTTTGTTATAACCACCACTCCTTAACAATTATATAAGATAAATATTTCAATGTGCCTAATGTAACCATAATAATCAAAATATTTTTATAATTTGTACAGTGAATGTTATATGCGCTTAGTTACTATTGTTAGTAATTAATTATGATTCTGTAATACCGTAAAATAAACTTAAGCACAGGTAGTTTCCAATCTATACCTGAACTAAACAACATTTTAGCTTTAAAAGTGCTTACATTGTTTTAAATTTAAAATTTTTTGGTTTCGATTATAAGTTTAACTTTGTTTATATTTATGTATATATTTAGAATACATATATGTTTAATTAAAAGTTAATCTTTTAAGTTTATCAAGAGGTTTTTCAGTTTCATATATATTAAAACATATATCTTATATATTTTTTGGTTTCTTATTGTTACAAAAACAAATTGTAGTATTAGTAGTTTTAAATGAATTAACCAATTTTGTTGTTGGTTGTTTGTTTTCTAATTTTCTGTCTGTTTTAAGAAGCTAACATTAAAACGACTGGTAAAGCAATTTTTAAAGTCCTTTAACTCTTTGTCCTCTGTTTAAAAATAAAAATTTTGCAAATGTGTATTATGAGTGTATTTCTCAAATGTGTATTTCTCAAGTATTTATGCGTAACAAAAAAGAATTTGAAGAATTTCCCGAGTTAAATTGATATATCCTAAAAAATCCACCTACCTAAAACCAACACAACAAAAGAACAATGTAAAACTTAATAACTATTGCAAAATCAACTAATTATACTTGATCAACTTCATAATTTGAAATGACTTTCATTTTTTTATTCATTTTATTTTATTCATTTATTTATTCTTATTTGTTTTATTCATTACAAATCAAAAACAGTAACTTTAATAATTATAACTGAAAAAATAGAATTTTGATCAAATTTTATTGTGAGAAAACACTGCAATGGAAATATAAATAACAATTAGAAACAACTGTTAGTACAAATAACAATAAAAATTAAAAGTTATATTGAAAATTTTCTAACCCATTGATGCACCTTGTAACAATCTTGTTACTAAAGCCCAAATAAATGAACGACTGAAAGCAAATGCAAGTGTAGTAATAGCAGTAAAAATAGATGATATAAACAACAACTTCTTTTTACCATATTTATCAGCAAAGTAACCCCAGAAAAAGCTTCAAAATCATTTAAAAAATAAATAAAGTATATAAGTATAAACCTTATAATGTATGTATGTATATATATATATATATATATATATATATATATATATATATATATATATATATATATATATATATATATATATATATATATATATAAAATGTAATATATATAAATATATATATAGTATATATAAAAATTTTTGATGTATTATCAGCAAAGGCCAATTGAGGCTAATTATAGGGTTTAATGTATGTATATAAAGTTAATACTTTAATATTAGGTATGTAACTTGTATATATAAGGTGTGCCTATGCACCAGTTTGGTTTGGTTTAATAGCCAATACCGATGCATCGACCAAAGCCGATTAATCAACCCATGTTATCGGCCAATGGTTAAGCTGATTAATTAGTTGCTGGCTACCAATAGCATAGGCTAGTAAGTCGAATCACTTTTGATGAATAGGTACATGTTAAATATGTAATTTAAATCCTTAATATTATTATAATACCCTTAAATAAATACATTAAACCTATTATTCGCCACAATAGGTATTAGCTGATGGCACATCGCTAATAAAAATAAATATAAAATAAATATATATAAAAGAACCACTTATCTAACTTCTACTTATCAAGTTTCTAATGTCAGTTTCTCAGGTGGGGTTTTTAAATTATTTTTGCTTCAAAGTTAATATCATATGATTTAATAATTAGTAAACCATAACTGCAGAATAAGTCAAATGTGGCAAATGTATAAAACAGGCACAATTTTTGTAATTTTCTAAAAGTAATTTTATTGGGCACCTGTCCAATAATACCTGTAATACTTCACTTGATTAACAAAAACTGATGGTCCAAGTGCATTTTACTGTATTCCTTTGTTAACAAATTGGTTACTTTGATCATTGTAAATCTCACATTTGGTATGTTGGTCAAGGTCTATGAGAGAGAGGGAAGAATATTACATTTTAGCTAAACCTTTGCAGCTAGAGGAGGAGCATTAGCCCATAATTACTTGTTTTTGTTTTAGTTTTTATCTTTTTTTTCATAAAAACTTTAGTATTAACTTCATATAAGATTTTCTTATCAGGTTTTCTTATTTTCTTTCAAATTAAAAAAGAACATTTTAATAAAAGATCAAAAACAAAAATTTCAGAAGTCTGGGTCCAGAAATCTCCAACTTTACTTTGGGCCCAAATTATCTCTCAAAGGCCTTGATAGAAAATGTATTCATTGTATCCATACAAGGCCGTCTCAAGGGCCAAAAATTTCCCCGGCCGCCTCAAGCGCAGGGGAAATTTTTGTTTTGTTTTTTTAATTGTCTTCATTGAAATAACTTTTTATTCTAATCCTTTAAATCTACCCGCATAGTTATGCAGTTTATCTATTGAGCCCACCCATTTTTGTTAGAAGAGACATATCAGTATACACTGTATACTATTATAGTATACAATATATTCTATACAAATATAGTATTACTATATGAGTATACAATACAGCTACAAAGATTCTTGATCACCCCGCTGTTCGCTTGATAGTGCAGTAATGTCCAGTATTAAGCGAACCTATCAACATGAATATTCTTAAATCTGATTATAAATATATTCTTAAATCAATATATTTTAAACAGACATATTTTAAAGTTCTTGGGTCCGAGAAAAAATTGCTTTTTTTTTAGTTTGTTTAAAAAATGTTGTTTTTAAAAAGTTTTTATTTATATCTATTTTTTACTTTTTAGTCCATTTTTAAAATGTTGTTTGATAAATATTTTTCTAAATATATCACAAATTTATTTACTGATTTAGTCACTTTAAAATTTTTTTTTTTTTAAAAGTTTTTTTTTTAAACTTTTTATGATTTCTTTTGTTTAAACTAAACTAAATTTTGTTTTGCGTTACTTTTTTTAATGATTAAAGTTTATTTCGCTTCGTTTGTTTTATTTTAATTACATTTTTTAATAATTTCTTTTATTAATGCTGAACTCGTTTTAGTTTTGCGCTGATAATAAAATTAAAAAACTTACATTAAGGATGATTTATGTTTCCAGAATCAAAGATAAAATTTTACACTTATATTTTGTTTGAATATTATTTGATTGAAGATGTCAAAAAAACTTTCAGTTGCTCAGAGAAGAAAACTAGCCAAGGACTCTGAAGCAGCTCATGAAGCTGTCTTAAGTTAACTGCCAAAGCTAACACATTTTTTCTTTCTTCAAGTTCTTCACAACCTTGTGAATCAAACATTTTATGTGATGAAAACTCCTTAAAAACATCTAGGGAGACTACCACTCAGTCTAAATCTAACCAAGACGAAGATAGTGTTAGTAACCTTATGTTGAAAATCTCAAGGAAGCATAAAAGAAAGACAAAGAACCTGAATGTAATTTAAAGCCTATAATAGTGAAACAGATGATAGTATCACAATCACATCAGATATTTTACACAGAAGTGATGCTTGCAGTTTCTTACCTAATAACCCGTCCACTTGGCCGGAACGACTGGCTGTAAGAGAGACTGCATCATTAAAACAGATCCTACAACTTTCCTAAAGAGCAATAAGGAATTTCCTAAAACCAATAAACGACATTTCTCAAATGAATTTCAAAACAGGGTAGCAAGAAATGGCGAACAAATGAAGCAGAGATGGCTTATATACTCTCCAGAAACTGATTCAGCTTATTGTTTTTATGATCCAACTCCAAAATCATACTTTGGGAAAAAAGAAGACTTCAACAACTGGAGAAAGTTCGTAGAGCAAGCCTACATGCATGAGACGCCTCTATCTCATTTCAGTTGTTCTGAGAAATGGATTGAAGCAATAACCAGGATAAAAAATGAACAAGCTGTCGATCAAAGTCTTATACAACAAATTAACAATGAAGCAGAAAGGTGAAGAAGCATTCTTACAAGAATAGTGTCAGTGATTATGTACTTGGCGGAGCATAATATTTCATTCTGGGGAAGCTTATCAAAACTATACACCAAAAATAATGGAAACTTCCTAGGTATTATTGAATTATATGGTCAATTTGATCCAATAATGATGGAGCACTTACAACAAATCAAAGTTGGTGAAAGACGTTTACAAATGCTAGTGTCAACATTCAAAATGAGATCATTAACCTCTTAGCTTCTCATGTAAAAGAATTTTGTGAATAAGGTAAAGTTTGCAAAGTATTTTTCAGTCATTATGGATTGCACTGCAGACCTTAGTCACAAAGACCAAACTTCTCTAACTAACCGCTATGTTCATGAAGAAGACGAAGCATCAGTCATCGTCCAAGAAAGCTTTATCAAATATGCAGTGTCTGAAAAATCGACTGGTGAAGATCTTTCTCACCTTCTAATTGAAGAAATAAAGTCTTGTAGGCTAGATTTAAACAACTGTAAAGGTCAAGGACAAGCCACCGCTTAAACTTAATTATATTAGACAGAGCTAAATCAACGGTAAAATCTATATTGTTGCTTGGAATCATTCAAAGAATCTATACAATTTTTTCTGCATCAACCAAGCGATAGTGCATTATTAGTGACAATGTTCAAACACTAACCTTGAAACCAGGTGGGAGGCTAGAATAAATTCCGTATCAGCAATTCGATACCAATACAACAATATTAATGATCTGCTGCTGGAACAGCTTAGCGAACAATCTGACGATGCATCAATTTCATCAAGGCAAAGTCATTGGAGATGCATATGAAAAATTTCTCATTTTTAGTAAGCCTTTTAGTCTGGCATGACCTGCTGTTTGAAATAAATTTAGCAGCTGGAAAGTTGTATTAAGTTTGTTGAAACGTTTCGAGAAAAAGGATTATGTGACTCAATTTTGAAAGCAAAGGAAATAGCTAAGGAAGTTGGCATTGAACCACTGTTTAAGGAAAAACGGCAGAGAAAGAAGAAACTTATATTTCTTTTCTATTATATAACTATTTTATATTTCTATTATATTCATTTCTATTATATAACTATTTCTTTATAAAAAAGAAGACGAATATAATCCTACTCTAGAAGAATCTTTGAAAAATGATGTTTTCTTGCCCCTAATTGACACAACTGAATCGTCTTTAAAAGACAAAATGAACAAGTTTTCCGAATATGAGTCGACATAGGGATTTCTATTTGACCTGAAAAAACTCCTACCAAAAGACAAACTTAAAGAGGATTGTAAAATGTTACAAGAACACCTAACTTTTAAAAATGTTTCAGATATAAATGGGGAAGAACTGTACAATAAACTTTTACACGTCAGTTTGATAAGAACTGTTTTGACAAATGGTGTGAAGCAGAAAGCGGCCAACAAGATACTATCACCATTAGAATCACTAAACATAATAAAAAACACCGATAGAAAAGACCTTTTTACTGATCTGCGGATAGCACTGTGCATATTGCTGACGATTTCAGTGACAGTGGCCAGCTCTAAATGTAGTTTCAGTATGTTGAAGTTAATTAAAACCTACCTGCATACATCAATGATGCGAGAAAGATTGACATTGCTTGCAATACTTTCCACTAAAAACGAGGAGACAAAAAAACTCAACTTACAAAAAATTATTGAACAATTTTCTTTAACAAAATCTCGAAGAATACCATTATTAAGTAATCTATTTGTCAATAACGTAAGTTTTCATTTAGAATTACATTGTTTGAACTATTTGATTTTTTTAACTTATTACAATCCTTGAATTGAGTGTATATATATTTATCTTTATGGTAGATTTGTAGGTGGTGTAGTATTTTAGTTATGGTGGCAGCGAAAAAAGCTTTTATACGCAAATATTACTAAAGAAAGGGAGTGCCACAACTACAATTGCCCCGGGTGCCGCCAACCCTAGGGACGGTCCTGTATGCATACATCATAACATTACATTTTACCTTGTTGTTTTCATAAATTTCTTTGATTCAATGACTTTTTTTGTTAAACATGTTTTTTTTTATTATTCTTAAAATATGCCATTTTACTGTTTCTGGTTTTTTATGACTTCATTTTACTGTTTCTGGTTTTTTATGACTTCATTTTACTGTTTCTGGTTTTTTATGACTTCATTTTACTGTTTCTGGTTTTTTATGACTTCATTTTACTGTTTCTGGTTTTTTATGACTTCATTTTACTGTTTCTGGTTTTTTATGACTTCATTTTACTGTTTCTGGTTTTTTATGACTTCATTTTACTGTTTCTGGTTTTTTATGACTTCATTTTACTGTTTCTGGTTTTTTATGACTTCATTTTACTGTTTCCAATAAACTCTTTTTAGTTTTTAGTCATCTTTTCAATTTAAATTCCATAATAATATATTATATAAATAACTATTTAACAAGATAATAAAAAAATAATATTAAATTATATTAAATTATCTTAATTATTTTATATTATATCAGGCCTTGTTAAGAAGCGCTACGCAGCTCGCATTTTGCTTGCGAAAAGGCCTACGCGTTCAGCAGTTTTGCGCTACGCAAAAACTTATATCTTTTAGAATATTTAAATTATCTTTTGATTACCGTTAACGTGACGTTTATTCAGAAGAAATAAAGTCGTAAGTAAAAGCATTTAACCGCAATTGTAAAATAATAGATTTTTTTGTTAAAGAAACAGTTTGTTTCATAATTTTTTTTTTGTTATTTAAAATCAGTTAAAAAAAAAAAGTGTTTTAAGTTTTATCTTAAGGAATTAAATATATAAATTCCTTTTAAATATAAAAATTATTTTTAGTCATAATTAGTTTAAAAAATGCACGATTTATTTTGATGTAATTATTTTATTAATAAGATATTTTGTTTATTGTTAATTCAATAACGTAAAGTTTTAATGACGTTCATTTAATTTATGAAAATAAATTATGATCACGAATATGTTATCGGTAACTGATAAATAACAAAAAAAAACTTTATTGTTTAAAAACATTATTAAAAAGAGTTCACAAATTAAATAAGAAAAAATGTATTAACAGTTAATAAAATAACCAAAAACCAAATATAAAATCATAAGAAAATAAACTAATATTTTACTTTTCATGAAAAAAATATTTTTTTCAAAATAAAATTTAGTTCATATTTGAAAAAAATAATAAAAATGATTTTTTTAATAAGAACTTTGATTTTATTTGTAACTTTTGTTATAGTGAGAAAAAAACAAACTGTTTGTATGATTTTTAACGCGTTAATAAAATAACTTTAATTACAATGCGGTACTTGAAAAGACGCTAGTGACGCAATATAACTTCTAACGATGCAAAATATATTTGCTGAGTTGAGTTACTTAGAAATGCGTTACGCGTTTTCGCTACGCAGCGAAATCTCGTAACAAGGCCTGTTATATTAATAGTATTAAGTAAAGCTTTTTGAAAAAAAAAATTAAATATTTCAGAAAAACAAACATTTTTGTTGTATTACTCATATATATATATATACTACTCAATAATAAATATAAAAAATAAAAAAGTATACAAAAATTAAATTAAAAAATTTAAATTAAAAATTTAAAGTTAAAAATAAAACATAGTTGTTGAAAATAAAACTTAAATCATGAACAGATAATCATCTGTATTTAGAAATTTGAAATCTGTATTTAAATTATAAATTAAAGGTGGAATGCAAGAAACGAACTTGAGTCAATTTCGACTTGAACTTTACTTTGTAATCAATAGCAGCAGAGTATTTTTTGAGGGGAAAACCCATACTTTGCCACTATTGGTTACAATGTAAAGTTCAAGTCAAACTTGACGCAAGTTCGCTTCTTGCATTCCGCCCTAAATTCCACTATAGTTATTTTTTGCAGCAAATTTTGCAGCTATTTACAAATTATTTTGAAACAGCTGCAGGTACTGCAAAATCACTGTAACTGTCAGTTTCAGTCAGTTAGGTCAAATTTTAGGTGGCAAATACCCATGTCTTAAAAAAAAAAGCAAGATGTTATTTCCACCTTATATAGAAGAATAGACATGGATAATCAAAACCTGCTACTTGTTCTTAATTTTCTATTGTGTATGGCTGTAAAAACCTTATTGACACTTATGTTAGGACATACATTTAGCAGTTTAGGTAAGTGCATTTTCTCGGTAAAGTGCTGCATTATAAAATATCTAAGTGCATTAACAAGTAAAATGTAAACTTGCAACAACGAGTTGTTGATTTTGGATGCAAAAAAGTGGCAGCAACATTCACAACTTTTGTTTTTTTGTTCAGTAATGATGCTCTCTTGTTTATTATATGTTTATTATATATATGGCAGGTTTAAATAAGCATTTTTTTAAATAAAAAATTGTTAGAGAAAAAAAAAAAAAAAAGATTTACGAATAAAGATTTAAAATCAATCACAAATTTTTTCATCAATTATAACTCATCAGAAGTCCAAATACATATTTATGAGCTTTTGATAACTCTTTACTAACGAAACACCGTAAAAAACGAAAAAACTTGATAAACGATTTCCAACTAAATTATATAAATATATATATAATTTAGTAGGAAATATATATTTATACAATTTTCGCATAAAAACATCGCATAAAATAATAATCAAGGCAAACAAAACATCTAATTTGTATAAATTATCTAAAGATGAATACAACAAACTGTTAACAAACGCAATTACTTCCACCTACAAAAAATTGATGCCAGAATTAAACGATCAAATAAATAAGGAAGGAAAAAACCTTTTAATCCACCATGAAGTGTATAACAATATTGAGATAAACCGATCGTCCGGCTGTTTTTTCATTTTAAAAGACCATAAGAATAATTTTATTAACAACCCTTCAGTTTGCCTTTTAAATCCTTCAAAAAACGAGGTAGGTAGAATTAGTAAAGTCATTTTATCTAAAATTATTCCAAATTAAAAAATAAACTAAAGTTGAATCAATGGCAAGGCACCCAATTTGTTATAGACTGGTTTAAAAAAAATCAAAAATAAATACCTTTGCAAAATTCTAATTTTTGATATAAATGATTTTTACCCATTATTAGTGAAAACACTCTTACTAATGCAATTAGTTTCCCCAAACAACATGTTATTATAAATGATGGCAATAAAAAATTAATATATCATGCAAGACTACCTTTAAATTTTAAAAACGATGAAGCTTGGATAAAGAAAAGAGGGGGATTAATGTGCGAAGTAGTTTGTATTTTCATATTGTTTCAGCTCTCTCAACATTACGATAAAAATATTTTTGGCTTGTATCATGACGACAGACTTGCTATTTTTGAAAACAGAAGCGGCTAACCAATGGAAAAAATTAAAAAGCATTTTACGCATATTTTTTAAAGTAACAACCTACTTATCTTCATCCAGTTTAATATTAAGGTTGTCAATTGTCTTGATGTAACATTGAACCTGATTGACAGTACTTATCAACCATATTGTAAACCTAATAACCAACTTTTGTATATTCATTCTGATTCAACCATCCACCCAATATAATAAAAGAGACCCCCCACACTATTGAGTTACGATCATCGACTATGGCAGTAAATGAAACTGTGTTCAATAATTCCATTCTTCCGGATGAAGAGGCTTTTTGTAAATCAGAATACAATTCAAAACTCACCTACCAATCGCAAATAAACAAAAATCAAAAAAGACATCACAAACACAAAATTATATGGTGCAACCCCCCGTTTAGCAAAAATGTTGAAACTAAAATTGGAAATGGCTTCTTAGCTTTAATTGACAAGAACTTTCCAGTAGGACACAGGCTTCATAAAATTTTTAATCGAAACTATATTAAAGTTCGCTTTAGTTGCATGCCTAGGATCAAGTCTTTAATAAATGCATATAACAACAAAATTTTACAAAGGGATAAAAATAAAACATCAAAAAAATGCAACTGCATAGACAAAGAAATTTGTCCGTTAAATAACCAATGCCTTTCTAACAATGTCGTATACCAAGCTACTGTAAGTTCTGGAGATCCTCAATTCAAAGATAAAGTTTATTTCGGTATAAGTGAAACCACATTTAAATTAAGATATGCCAACCATCTTAAATCTATCAATGCACCCAAATATAAAAAATGACACTGAACTTTCCAAAGAAATATGGAAGCTAAAATCGAAAAATATAAAACCTGTTGTTACATGGAAAATAATAGCACGATGTAGGCCCTACAATCAAGCATCAAAAGTTTGTAATCTTTGTCTCCAAGAGAAATTTCACATATTATCAAAAAAAAGGAGAAAACTTACTTAACATAAGATATGAAATAACATCAAAGTGCCGCCATTCAAAGAAATTTTTACTATCCTTATTCAACATCAGGGACTAAAACCGTTGATGTCTTTTTGTTTTTGTTTTGTTATGTTTTTGTAACGTCAGAACTCATTCCACCGTAATTTTGATTTGTAATTTTTAACAGTTTTCAAGTGACGAAATACACAATAGCTGATGATTGCCAAAAGGCATGGAACTCAGAGTTCCATCAAAAGTTGTTTTTATTCATTTTATATAAATAAATATTGCTCTATTATTTAATAATGTTCAGCACTCTTTAACGCACAAGAGTGTTTGTATTATTATTATTATACCATAATAGTACATTATCTATTTTGTATATATATATATATATATATATATATATATATATATATATATATATATATATATATATATATATATATATATATATATATATATATATATACATATATATATATATATAAATATATATATATATATACATACATATATACATATACATATATACATACATATATACATATATATATGCATATATATATACATATATATATATATATATATATATATATATATATATATATATATATATATATATATATATATATATATATATACAAGTTGGAAACGTAAACTTTTAAACTATTTTGGGTTACAAAGGCTGTTTATTTTACGATAATATGTTTAGAAACGGTTGCTAAATGGCAATTTTATAGAAAACTCTTTATAATTTGAACTAATTTAATAGAGCGAATATATTTAGCATGAAGGCTAGTATAACCAATTATAGAATAATTTATTTTTTTAATAATTATATATTTTTATTTTAGGTTTTAGGTTTAGATTGCTATATGTGCTTTTATTTATGTACTTCGAAAATTTCAGTTCAAAAACTTTATTAGTTGCAGAGAATTTTAGGAAACAGATCCGATCCTTAAATAAAGGATCCTAAAGTGATCCTTTATTGTCCTTTATCTCATAAATTGGGCGCATCTGCAATAAATTCAATAACCTTTTTTAACATCACTCTTAATTATTTTTAATAACTATGCACAAAACAACTATTTTATTTGAAGAAATCAGTTAATTAAATTTTTAATTTTAATCGTAGAAAACCGTAGTTATTATTTTCATTTAGAAAAAGTTATTTGAAATAATTTGCTTTAACTACTGCAACTTCAAAAATTCAAAAAACATAACGCTGCAGTTAAAGTGCATAAAACATAAAAGCAGTAACTTTTTCAACACAGATAACAGTAGCATTAGTAGCCTATTCAGTCTAGTAACAAGGGTTGCATGTTATATTTGAGAAATATCAGCATTTCTAATGTTTCTGGGTTTTGGCAAGCTCAGCAATCACTAATTGTCACCACATATACTGAAAACACACTTTCATTCCCATTATTTGTACCAGGAATCGCCAACAACTTTCTAGTAATCAATGCCATTGATGAAAGCTTATGTTCAGGGTCATAGTCTTTCCAGAATTGCAATGCATCACACGCTGTCATGGGCAGTGTCAAGTATTTGTCAAGTTTATGTCTTATGCCATTACTGTTAGCCTTAGACAATGGAGTAGCAGCTGTTTTAAAGTCTGTCTGCAAATCATACAATTCAGGGTCAGCTTTACTCTTTTTTGAGTAGAAAGAGGCAGTTGATCTTAACAACTGCTTTCACCAATGCTATCCATAGCTGTACTGCCTGAGCCCTTGCGTATCACCGAAAATATCAAAGTATTAACAGTGCCATGTTGCGCAAGGATGGTGTCCCTGTTTGTACTTTTGGTGTGCATTGTCAGTGATTCTTGGCTCCAGTGTCAGTGATTCTGTAATGCATTAAGCCCACAACCTTTGCCTTTCACAATCCCTAACTCAAATAGTCAACTTTCCAACTCGCTTTCCTGACAACCCGAATCATTTACCTCTCTACTCGACTTATGTCTTGTTTCTGATCCTAGTCAGTGCTCAGTTTCTCCACATTCACCTTTAGGTGCTTCTGATCACAGTTTGATCTCACTAAAACTAATATCTCATTCTTCTTCATCATCTGAATCCCCCTATTATCGTACCTCTTACAACTACCTTAAAGCTGACTGGGATTCTTTCCGTGATTTTCTTCGTGATGACCCTTGGGTAGAAATCTTTTGTCTTCCTGTCGACAAATGTGCTTCTTACATAACTTCGTGGATTTAGGTTGGCATGGAATCTTTTGTTCCCTCTCAATAATTCCAGGTCAAGTCTCACTCTCCTCCGTGGTTTTCCTCACACTGTGCTGCTGCAATTGCCAATCGAAACAGTTACTTCCATATTTATCAGCAAAACAAATCTCCATAAAACAGACGTCTGTTTATTACTGCTATAAACCATTGTAAAAAGGTTTTGTCTAACGCCAAAGCCCGCTATTTTCAGGTCATGAAATCTCGAATCTCATCTCAAAAATTAGGCTCTCGTGACTTCTGGAGAATCTTTAAAAGTATTAATAATAAGGGCAAATCTTTAATTCCACCACTCTTGTATGATTCAGACTTTGTCACCTCACCAAAAGACAAAGCTGAATTGTTTGCTAAAAACTTTTCATCAATATCACCTCTAGATTCCACTAGTTGCGTTCTACTTGATATTGCCAACAAACAGGTTGATCCATTGCTTGACATTCGTATCACTCCAGCTTCTGTATCAACGACATCTGTTATCCCTATCTTCAAAAATTCTGGGATCTAATTCGTCTAGCTACCGTCACAATAGTCTTCCTCCTATCATTAGCAAGGTTTTTGAATCTTTAGTTAACAAACACTTAATTTCTCATCTTGAATCTAATGACTTACTTTCTGACCATCAATATGGATTTCGACCTTCTCGTTCTACAGCTGATTTGCTAACAGTAATAACTGATAGGTTTTATTGTGCATTAGATAAAGGTGGAGAGGTTAAGGCCATCGCTCTTGACATTTCTAAAGCTTTTGATAAAGTTTGGCATGCTGGTCTTCTCCATAAGCTTTCCACTTATGGTGTATCTGGCAACATCTTTAAGATTACTGAATCCTTCCTTTCCAATTGTAGTATAAAAAGTTGTCCTTGATGGACAGCACTATTTTTCTTATTCTGTAACTTCAGGGATTCCTCAAGGTTCTATCCTTGTCCCTATACTCTTTTTAATTTACATCAACAATCTTCCAGATATTCTCACATCTAAGACGGCATTGTTTGCTGATGATACTACTATTTATTCTTGTCGTGATAAGAAACTAACACCCTCTGATTGCTTGGAGGGGGCATTTGAGTTTTAAAAGGATCTCACTTTTGCTATAGCATGGGGACTCACAGTGGCTGGTGAACTTCAATAGAGATAAGACTCAATTTTTTTAGTCAATCCTTATTGCAATAGTTTAGATCTTCCTATATTTATCAACGGTGATGTACTCGATGAGTCATCTACTCTTCATCTTCTAGGATTAACTCTTACTTCCAATCTTTCTTGAAAACCATATATCAAATCAGTTGCAAAATTAGCATCAGCAAAGGTTGCATCTCTTTATCGAGCTCATAACTTTCTTACTTGGGATTCTATTCTCTATCTCTATAAATCTCAAATCCGTCCTTGTATGGAATACTGTTGCCATATCTGGGGCGGATCTTCTAATGATGCCCTTTCTCTTTTAGACAAGGTGCAAAAACGCATTGTAAACATAGTTGGACCTGCTCTTGCAGCCGACCTCCGTCGTAATGTTGCTTCTCTTTCTCTTTTCTACAAATACTATAATTGGCACTGCTCTAAAGAGCTAGCGTCTCTTGTGCCATCAACTAAAATTCATGCTCATGTTACTCATCATTCAATTAAGTCTTATCCTTTTTATGTGAATGTTCCTAAGTGCTCCAAAAATGCTTATTCGTCTAGTTTTTTTCCTCGAACATCAGCTCTTTAAAATTCGCTTCCTTTATCATGCTTTCCTGATTCATATAATTTGCAATCTTTTAAGTCGTCCGTCAATCGTTATCTTGCTCTACAATCTTTATCTTTTCTCTTTCAGTAACTTCCAACTTTAATTAGTGGCTGATTGCAGCCTTGTTGGAAGCGAAGATGTTTAATAAAAAAAAAAAAAAAAGTGTTGAAAAAGATATAATTTTGTCTACCATACTACGCACCTTTGAATAAACAAAACTGCGATCTTCTGCACTGACGAAAAACAAGTATTTGTAAGAAGGAACAATTAGTGATGATAGCTTATGCAAAGGATAAATATACTTTTTATTCAAGCTAGGCAGAAACGTTTCCTTCAAATAACCCTCACTGCCTGAACAATTGATCTTATATACTGCCCATAAACAAAATAGTATTATGTAAAGTGTTGTAAACTTATGTTACCTATTATGTATTGTAGACTTATTTTATGTGTCAGGTTATGATAATTATGTTATATTATATATCAAAATTTAAAATAACTATAAATATGTACATAATTATGTTATGTTTTATTTTAAGTATTGTAGACTTCTGTATTATGTTATGTATTATGTTATGTATCGTAGTGCAAATTGAAAAATTTTTACTACTATAAATCTCTTTTCAGTTTAGTTAGGGTTAGGACAGTTTGTTCGGTTCAGCTAGGTTGTACATAAGGTTCTAGTTCCGCTTGTTTGGTTCATTTCCTATTTCTAATATCAACCGTTGGAATAGAGAAAAATGAGGTCCGGAATATATTGCCAACCATATATAACCAAAAATTGCACCAGGTTGGCAAAAAAAGTTTGACACGAAGGGGTTACCATAAAACATTAAAACGAGTTCAGCAATTTTTTGCTAACCTCAAACACTTTGAGGTTGACAATTAGGTCAGTACTGTCAAATGCGGACCCTAATTTTGAGGGCTGATATATATATATATATATATATATATATATATATATATATATATATATATATATATATATATATATATATATATATATATATATATATATATATATATATATATATAATATATATATATACATATATATATACATATATATATATATATATATATACATATACATATATATATATATATATATATATATATATATATATATATATATATATATATACATATATATATACATATATATATATATATATATATATATATATATATATATATATATATATATACATATACATATACATATATATATATATATATATATATATATATATATATATATATATATATATATATATATATATATATATATGAAGACCACACGGGTAAAACCACAGATGTCCACTTTTTGAAAATTTCAAGTTTTATATATTTTTATGATATTTTAGTACTAAGCTATCTTAGTTTGAAAATTCATAACAAAAAAATTATGTTTTAAGGTTCTACGGTCATTTAAAAAAAAGGGCAACTTTGAAACAACCACTGTTGTCCAATGTTTACCGCGTAAAAAACACAGTTGTCCAAGTTATTTATATTTAAACCAATAATAATAAAAGCGTAAGTCACATGACTAACTTTTATCCTTAAGAAAATTACGTCGGATGAAGTAAACAACATTATGTTCACAGAAAAATATTTAAAAAAAAACTATATATATATATATTTATATTTATATATATATATATATATATATATATATATATATATATATATATATATATATATATAATAAGTTTTTTTTTTATAATGACAAAAATTTTCTCTTGAATTATTTCAACTTTTGTTTTTATTCATAAAGTGTACCTTTTGTATCCTAACAAAGTAAAAAATCGACTCAATTTACTGATTTTGACTATTGGAAACAGATGGTCTGATGATGTATGTTCTATGCAGCATGATTATCAATTATCTTAAATGTAAAAGATATCAAACTAATTTGCAATTTATGTGCTAGGCAAAATATAAAATGAAAAGATTTAGATTGATTTTATTTTCTAGTTCATAAAACTAAAAAGCTTTAATAGCATTACTATTTCACTACTAATTAGAACTCTGTTACATTCTGTATAGGCATGACACCTACAGAATGTGATAAAAACATGGCCGTTGCAAATCAAAAGTTTCTGTCAGAAACACTAGACGATCTCACAAAAAACCATAATAATTCAGTATTATATATAAACATGAACCAAGAAAAATTTCTGAAATTTGCAGAGTTTCAAAGCCAAACTTCTTGGTTGTTTGTTCATTTAAGACATGTTCACTTAAAGAAATTAAAAAATTAAAGGCTAGTTAAAATTTAATTATGTGGAAAATCAAAAATATTTAATTTTGTGTATGTTACATCCCATATGTTTAGATCAAAGATCAAAGTGCTTGATAAACTGAAACAAGCATACATAGTTCTGTTGCCTCTTTTTTGTTAAAAATTTCAAAACTCATTAAACGTTTTTCAACAGGTCAAAATAAGACATTTGATACTCTTTTATCTTATTTTTGAAAAATTTATTTTATTTTTCTTTGAAATTAAAAAAACACATTTTTATTAACGTTGTGTTCACAAATAGTTTTTGTATGGCTTATACAAACTTGATATAAAGTGATGGTACAAAGACATCATGGAATCATCTATGATAAATAGATGAGGTTGGGGAAGAGAAAAGGTTGCAATGGTATTTTGTATAAAGTTAAAAGAAAAACTTTCATATAATTTTTTATTTGAATTTTTTTAATGTAAATAAGGAAGGGGGGGGGGCAGCTTTGTTATCCCATCACACACTTAGTACGTTGTCGTTGTATATTACAATGTGTTACCATCAACCTTTAAAAAAATAAGTGCTCTAAAAGGTTACAAGCTAACGTGGTTTATGAGTTGATGAATTTACTACGGAAAAACCACAGATGTCCAAAATGAGTGTCTTATTTTCAACGGTGAATAATGTGAATAAATAATTCTTGTATTTAGCACAAACATTGCATTTATATATTGTTTTAGGACTAAATAGTCATAAAAATATATTTTTAATTAAATATATTATTAATAAGCAGATATCTAATGTCACTAAACACTAAATTTCATTTTTCTCAAAATGAGAAAAATGTGACATCTGTGGTTTTACCTGTGTGGTCTTCATATATATATATATATATATATATATATATATATATATATATATATATATATATATATATATATATATATATATATATATATATATATATATATATATATATATATATATATATATATATATATATATATACAACCCTTGGAATTAGGAAAATTGAGGTCGGCAATAATTTGCCGACCTCAATCTTTTAGAGGTCGGCATCAGGTCGGCAAAAATTATTTGATACAAAGGTCTAACCGTAAAACATAGAAACGAGGTCGGCAATTTTTTGCCGACCTCAAACACTTTCAGGTCGGCAGTTAGGTCGGCATTGCCGAATGCCGACCCTAATTCCGAGGGTTGTATATATATATATATATTTATATATATATATATATATTAGAGGTATGAATAAAAAACTTTTTAAGAATTTTTAATTCCCCATGTCACCATGAGTGGAGAAATTATGTTTGTTAGTAGAAAATATAAGTTTTTGGTGAATCAATTTTATCGAGGTTTGAAAAAGCTGAGACTTCAAGAAGATGTACTACAGTTGTTAAAATATTAGTGAAATGAATAAGATGCCAACAGAAAAGCGTATTATTGATCGATTTAAAAGTTTGTCATCAAATGTGAAAACCAAAAAGGAGAGAGTTGCAATTGTGGCTAAAGAAACTGAACTACTATGGAGAAAGCTGAATATTCCAATTTTACAAGGGAAATCAGCATCAGAAAGAAAAATAGAAAATGTATTGAAAAAACTTGACAAAGATAGTCAAACTCAACATTTTACTTAATTGTTTAACATAACTAATGAGAAAGGTGAGTGGTTGTGTCAGGAAGATATAAAGTTTTATGGTCTGCAAATATCAACAAATGGAAGAGTTGGATATTGTACCACAATTGAAGATACTGAAGGTATTCATCTAAAAAAACTAGTGTTGATAAAGAAACAAACATCCATCAATCAAGACCAAGATTTCAATGAATCAGCAAGTGAAGGAGGTTATTCAGAAACTGAAGAGCAGTGTTCCAGCAGCTGAAGATGTTGAAAGTGTTCCAGAAGCTGAAGATGTTGAAAGTTCATCATCATCATCCAAATGACAAACAACAAATTTGGCAGTAAATTTAGTGATTTATGTGAATATTAGTACGAAAAAATAAAGTCTGCAAAACTCTATCAAAAGGTGGATTTTTTATTTCTACTCCAACTCAAAGTGGTTTCTACAAAGGTGTTATGAAGAAAGGAGAAAAGTTGAAAGCAAATTACATGGAGAACTTAAAAAATGAAAAGTGGTCTTTACGCTTTGTTGGAAAGGACATAAAAAATGGAACACCAAGAAGTTGTTTTGAAAATGAAATCAAAAGAGAGAGAGATTAGACTTATTGTGCTCGAGCTGTTGAATAGAAAAGGTGAAAAAATATTTAATGGGATAAAGCTTGTGCTGAATGAATAAGAGCTGTGGCCAGCCATAAAAATGATTGTATCTGACACAACATCTGCAAATACAGGAATAAGAACTGGTGTAGTAACATTGTTACAGAAACATTTCAAAATGATTGGACTAGAAAAGCCTAGTTTTATAGGATGCCAACACCAAATATTACTCTTTTAAAACATGTCATGAATGATCTTTTTGAAAGATCAACAACATTACCAAATCTTCATTACTCTTTTGTGACAAGATTATTGCAAGAGTAAAAGAACCTGAAGTTATTATTTCAGAATACTGAAAATCCTTTGAAGAAAGTGAATTGGACATGCTGGCGAGATGACATAGATTTCCTGCATCACTTAATAGCTTGTTATAGAAAGTTTAAAAGCACAGGTACATTTCAAATCACTTCCTGCTATAAGCAATGCGAGATAGAACTTGAGAGCAATTTTTGTTCTACTTGCTTACATTTTAACACCAGATTATCAAGAATTAAAATCTGATCAAGCAGCATGCTACTTTATCTATGGTCAGGGGGTGATATATGGTTTGGTGATGACTACTTTAATCCTGCAGGTTTTGTTAATCTATTAGAAGCATGCAATAAGCATGCAAAAGCATTAAAATTGTTGAAGACATTTTGGTCCAGAGAGCCAACACCGATTTCAGCACAACAATTAAATATATGTGCAGAACGTGCTATAAAAGTGATGCAAGATTTAGTGCCTTTATGTCATAGCATAGAGAAACTTAACATTAAATACTTATTGTCAAATACACTGTAAAAATATTTAATTATTCATGTTTTATTGGTTATCCATAAAGTACAGGAACATGTGTGGCAAAATTACATTTCTTATACTCCATAAGTCTTCTATTTAAATAGGGGGGGGGGGGGGGTGAAGGGTTCTCTTTATTGAGATATAGTTGATTTTTGCATAAAAACTCCAATAAATTGTGCATGGGGATACAGTGTTGCAAAGTTGTCATACCCCTAATATATATATATATATATATATATATATATATATATATATATATATATATATATATATATATATATATGTATGTAAAGAAAATACTTGTAAATGCTATAAATGAACATATACTAAATATAAAATATTAAATATAACACAAAAGTGTAAAGAACAAAATTAGCTATAGTTATATTATTGCAAAGCCAATTGAAGACTTATTAAAATTTTAAAACTTTTTTAGACACAATTTATTGTTAACAAACAAAATATTTTACAAAATATAAAAACCTGCTAAATATTCTTGAAAAAAACAGTGATGAAGCAATTAATCCAGCATCTTTACCTAAATACAAATGATCATACTGTCAAGTATACAATTGTAATTGAAAACCTAGTAAAAATTTTATAAAACCTAGTAAAAATTTTATAAAAAAAGGAAAAAATAAACAAAATAAAATGAAGGAATCTATACCAATAAATAAATGCAAAAAAAGTAGTTTTAAATAAAAAGTTTTCAAATTCCTGATACAAGTCATGCTCTGTATCATGAAAAATTGATAGATCAAAGCAAAGAGTATGGTAGTAAAGTAAACGAGGCAAATAGAAAAGTAATAATATAATAATAATAAACATAAATAGAAAAAAAATGAAGTTAAAGAAAAGTATATACAATGTATTTTATTTGATGGTAGAAAAATAAAATAAAAAGTTTAATATGATGAAGATGGCAAATATCAAGAAAGTGAGATCAAAGATCATTATTGTTTTTGTTCTGAACCTGGAGGAAAAAATTCATTTCATGTTGTGAATGACTCAGAGGAGTGAGAAGGCTGAACATCTGCTAAACATATTGCTGAACAACTCTATGATTGGATAACAACACATAGGGTTGAAAACCAATTAGTTGTGTGATTGGAGCAAACTCAACTAACTTTAACAAAAGTTTAATTTTTATTTTATTAAATTGTAATACTTTTATCATCATTACTATATTTTAATATATTTATATTTTTATATATATCTTTATCTTTATTTTTTATATTTATCCAATATATTATATGCTGAATTTACTAAAAATGAAAACAATAGGTTAAAAGGGTGGAGTCATTCAATATTTAGAGAAGAAAATAGAATTCTAACTAATCTGGATTATTTGTGTTTTACATACCAATAAGTTGCCACTCCACTTTGTACGGCAAAAAATTAACTGACAGCAGATTCACAGGTAATATTGAAAAATTTATTAACAAAGCAACATTTCTTCCTATTGCTAAACACACTACTCAGCTAGAAATTATTGTAGAGTTAATTTATTTTGAAAAGGAAGTTGTATATATATATATATATATATATATATATATATATATATATATATATATATATATATATATATATACATATATATATATATATATATATATATATATATATATATATATATATATATATACATATATATATATATATATATATATATATATATATATATATATATATATATATATATATATATATATATATACATATATATATATATATATATATATATATATATATATATATATATATATATATATATATATATATATATATATATATATATATATATATATATATATATATAGTTGAGGAGGCTTTTTTTTAAATTGTGGTTACAACCATCTGTCAACTCTTTAACTCCAAAACACAAGCAAGGCCACTACATTGAGAAACAAGTTAAACATAGTACTACAAAGGACATGGTAGGGATCAAACTTATAACTTTTTACTTACTAAGTGAGTGCTCTACCACTACATCACTACAACATTTTAATTAGCTTACACTTATTTAGTTAATTATTTCACAAATGTCTTAAAAACAAGCACTATTTTGCTATTTATAGATTATACCTAAGCATGTTTTAAATTTAGTTAACAGTGTATGAACTTTATTATTAAATAAAAACAATAAATTAATAAATAATATATATTACAACTTTATAGTTACCTGCTTGAACTTCTGATGCTCCAAATGACTAAAAAAATGAAAGAAACAAACAAACAAAATAAATATATGTATAACAAATTTCAATAAATAATAAATTTTGAAAATTAAAAAACTCCAAAACTTTTAAAACACTATTTAACACTGTCTAAAAAAAGGTTATCTATTTAGTAATTCTTTATTCAACATGTGTTTTTTGATTATCTTCTATATATATAATCTATTTTGAAAATATATAATCCTGTTTTCTATTCTTAATCTTTTATTTATAACTTTACTAGTTGTTCTATTTTATTTATTAACTATTTATTTTACTATTTAAAATAGTTTAAATCAAAAAATGAAATTACCTTGACAAGTTTTGGCAAGTAAGAGAAAACAGTTGTCATCGTCATGGCATCAATAAGCTAAAAGAAACAATCATGATAAGGTACTTACTTTATTATTACAAAACACATTAGACAAATACAATTACAATTAGGCAGTACAGTTTAACAAATTAGATTAAAAAAAACAGTTTTTGAGTTATAAAGCAAAGTCATATTTACATCTTCTTAATTTCAATTAACTTTTTATAGTACTTTTAAATTTTATTTAATTTTTGTTACTATTTGTCACTTTAAATGTATAATAATAGAAATTTCCTTAGTCTTTTGAGCAAACTTCACTGAGAATAATGTATTGCCTCTATTATAAATTGTAAGTTAGTTTCTAAGAGTGTGAAAAAGAAAATAATTGCTCTTGAAAAATATTTTTTTTTCAAATGAAATTAAAAGATTAGGCATACCTAGATAACTAAATACAAAAAAATAACACAAAAGAAATGCCCTTGTATTTACCAAAACAAGATGTTTTCATTGGCTAAATGAGGAGCCCATTTGCAAAACATCTTTGTAGGATAATAGAATGAAACTTTTTTGCATGTTAGTAACGCATTACTACTATATTATGCACTCTTAACATGTTCTTTAATTTTAAAAAAATATGTTGCTGCATTTTCAAAAAAGTTTAAAATGTTCAACTTACATAATTATATACTTCGAATTTATAATAGTGAAAATAGTAAAAAAACATTCATTTAATTTAAATAAGAGAACAGAATAATATTATTTTTTTTCAAATAAAACTTTTTTTATTATTGGCACTTTATTCCGATATTTTGACATAATTATAGATTGATGATTGATCTACTTGTTGAGAGTTTGAAAATTAAAAGGACTATCAAAATACCAATTTTATTATCAATATTTACTCAAGACATTAACAATGTTTTATTTGCATTAAAAGCAATTAGACATAACTTAGATTACAACACTAAGGGTGGAATGCAAGAAGCGAACTTGAGTCAAGTTTGACTTGAACTTTACTTTGTGACCATGAGAAGCAGAGTATTTTTTAAGAGGAAAACCCATACTCTGCCGCTATTGGTAACAATGTAAAGTTCAAGTCGAACTTGACTCAAGTTCGCTTCTTGCATTCCACCCTAAATATTGTGGACTAAAAAGTTAGAGTTTGTAGCTGCAACAAGTTATAATAAAAGAAAATACTATAATAAATTATTTAATTGGATATGTTAGAACCAACAACTTTCTTTTAAAAAAAAAAGATAGATGTCTCAATGAAATAATAGTATAAAAAAATCAGTTTACACCAGGCACCAGTTCATGATTTTGAGACATTGTTTAACAGCTGAAATCAAATATTAGGTGTTGTATAGTTGGTAGAACAAGCACCTGACTTTTTTATAGAATGGCAAATATATTATATATGTATATATATATATATATATATATATATATATATATATATATATATATATGTATATGTATATGTATAGATCTATAGCTTGTTGTCTTTGGGAAGAGCGGAAGGAAAAAAGTGATTCTTACGCCAACACATACGTCACTTTTAATTACTTTTGACTTTCGTCCAACATTTGCGTGTTGGACGAAAGTAAAAACCATTCATTTAATTACAAATAAATCGTTTTTAAAAATAACCACAAAAACGCAAATTTAATTGACCAGAATGTTTTAAAAACATTCTGAATGTTTTTAACAATATAAACAAAGTTTTTATTTTTATTTTTTTAATAAAATGTAATTATTTAGTTTTTTTAATTAAATGTTTTTATTTTTTTATTTTTTTACTGTAAATCATGCGCGGAGTGCTACTACATCGACTATCTTATAGCCTGACTCGCAAGGGAGTGCTGCTACATCGACTGACAAATAGCCTGACCCGCAAAGGAGTGCTGCTACATCGACTGACAAATAGCCTGACTCGCTAGGGAGTGCTGCTACATCGACTGACAAATAGCCTGACCCGCAAGGGAGTGCTGCTACATCGACTGAGGGTTTGGTTTGGGCAGGCAGTCTATCATTATTAAAAAAAAAAAATTCCGGTCTTGCATTTTAATTTTTACTTTTTGTCAACAAAATATGGAAAAAACTTTCGGACAACATCTAAGGGTTCTATATATATATATATATATATATATATATATATATATATATATATATATATATATATATATATATATATATATATATATATATATATATATATATATATATATATATATATATATATATATATATATATATATATATATATATATATATATGTACATATATATTTTTATAATTGCTCTGTTCTTTAAACAACATTGA
>NC_088932.1:20892500-20920000 GCF_038396675.1 Hydra vulgaris | reverse complement strand
TATTTATATATTTATTTAAAAGAAATAAATCTTTTTTCAAATTTCAAAAAGTCAATTATTGTTTTTTTTTTTTTTGCTTGGCATACCTTTTTCCATTATATTGTTTATTATCAATTTTATATATATATATATATATATATATATATATATATATATATATATATATATATATATATATATATATATATATATATATATATATATATATACTTTAAAACAATTTCAAAATGTTACCTAAATGTTAAACTCATACACTAATTCAAAAAGTGCATTATATTTTATCATTTTTAAAATAACTACAAAAATAACAATATTAATAACTATTCTTTTATATTTTTTGATGAAGATTATTTTTATATACTTTTTTTTTGTTCACTTCTTTATTTTATTTTTTACAATTTAAGTGAAGATACAATGTAGCATACATGAAGATAGATATAGCAGAGTGTATATACAACTATTAATATAGTCATTGATGCAGTGGAGTGTATATACATTGACTGATATAACTTTAGACACAAAGGATTATTAATGCGAACATTTTGTTGTAGTGAGAAAATAAATTTTTAAAAAAAAGTCTTATTTAGTAGGCTTTCCTTTATTATCATAAGTAAGTTATTAACTTCATATACAAACTAAAAAAATATTAATAAAGTCATAGAGCTAGGTCTATTACTGTTAAAGAGAACATTTTTATTTCAAAGTTTTTTTCAGCCATAAATTTTACGGTTAAAAATAACCATTCTATTTAAAAAGCTATTCATGTCTGTAGTTAAATATAAAAGAGACATTGAGGATATTTATTAGAAATAAAAAGGTAAAACTAGTAAAAAACTTACGAATAAGAATGTTAAAGCAAAAATAACAGCATGCTTTAGTGGATTCATTCCATCACTATAAATCAAACGCTGAAAAACTAACTTAAAATTCATAGTACGCTATAATAATCGATGATATTTCACTTTAGAAAACGATTTCTAACTACATATATTGGTAATCTCAAATGATTTTAACATTCGTCTTAACATTGAAACCTTGACCTTTTGAATATTTGAAGACTTTGTTGATCCTTTATCTATTCCTCAAAATAAACTACCCAGTTATTTTTTAAAGAACAACTGTGCAGTTATTAGTTTGATATATTATATAACAAAAGCAACTTATGTATACATATGTAATTTAAATCAACAGTTACAACACGTGCAGCTCAAATCAATACGAATAAGATTTAAAGGGAAATCAGGTTTGTAGCTTTACGTCAGTGTCTGATAAGAAACATGTTTGCGACTTAATATTTTCAATGCGTTCGCGCAGCATAATACAAGGGGAGGGGAGACTTTAATAAACCAAAGATAGGGGGAAGAAGGAGGGGGTAGAGAAGGATATGATTATGATGACGTGAAAGAAAATAAACTAGATGAATAAAAGTTTTTATGGCATGGAGGGAGAGATACAATAAAAGGATGCAACTTTGCTAAATGACATGCGTCGTAAGAAAGAGTTTTGGTTGATTGAACTAGAGATGATGGCTCGTTTGAGCAGCAACCATGACAGTATTTGTAGAAAAAATAAAGAGATTCAAACTTGGAATGACAAAATAATGGCTCAAGCTTGGAAAATAAAGTAGGTTCAACTATATTTACAATGTGCTTTTGGATAATGCCTTCATGGCATGCAGGATTGAGGAAACTATGATAGAAATGTTTTATGGACCACAAGCCGTAGGAAGTTAAAATTGAGAGTTTACTTTAGCTTCGGAAGTTGGAGTGATTTGGATGTCTAACATTGAGTTAATCTGTTTTACTGGAATGGTAGGAAAAGTATGGTCATTAAAATCACTCATAGATCCATCAGTTTGAATCCGCCGGATTAAGTTAACTATTGTTTCCTTACGTGGTAGTTAACTATTGCTTCCTTACACGGTAACTCCAAATGATGACGAGTATAAATTTTTGCGTTAGTACTACTGGTAGTCTATTTTCTAGATAAAATTTGATTCTTTTAAAACATTGTTCTCCATATTTATTTTACAAGCGTTACACTTTAATAATCTGAAATTTAAAAGATAAAATTTAATAATTATAAAATGTTAACAAACAAAATAAAGTTTGAGAGTTCAAAATTAAAACAAACAAGAAGTTTCTTTAAAATATCTTGGAGTCAGAAAAGTTTGGCTCGAAACTGAAATTCCAATACCGAGAGATATACCAAGGTGCCACAACTTGATTTAATATGGCTCAGATATCAATGAGAATTATCAGGCTATCAAATGTATCAAATTATTTGGACAAGGTAGAAACAGAAAGACAGGAAAAAGCACAATAACAGGTATTGCATCTTTTAAGAAAGAGAAAAAGCCCAATATAAAAACTCATTTTTATACATAGATTCGATTATGTTATGATAAACACTGCAGGAACATATGAACCATATGTTGCTGCAGTGTTTGTGGATATAGAAAAGATTTCTATACATCTAAAGTTTGTGACCGCACTTATTATATTATTATAATGCATATAGCATGATATCAATTGGGCAATTGATCTCATGCTATATATGCATATAGCATGAGATCAATTGGGCAAGGGTATTCAGGACTTGAAAAGTTTTCTGCACTAATGAACCTCCCCAGTCCGACGAGTACAAAAAATTAATATGGTTTTGTAAAAGTTATGATACTGTTACTAAAGTTCTGTAAAGGTACTGATGCTGTTACTACAATTGCTAAAGAAACATTGCTTCAGGCTGCAAAAAAAAAAAAAAAGGTAATAGCATTGACATTGTTAAAACCGGAGTTTTAACTGATGGAACTTGGCAACGTAGAGGATACAGTTCACTGAACGGAGTTGTGACAACATTGTCGATGGATAATGGAAAACTGTTAGATGTTGAGCCAATGAGTAGACTTTGTAAGCAATTTCAACTACGCCAAAATTTAAAAGAAAGATCTAAGAATGCAGAGAGCTACAAAAATTCGTACAAATCTCATAGTTGTAGCGTAAATTGTATTGGCTCAGCAGGAAGTATGGAAGTGACTGGTGCCAAACGCATATTTAGTAGAACTGTCAAAGAATTCGGATTTCAGTATATTAAATTTTATGGAGTTGACAACAGTAAATTTTTTCCAGCTGTAAAATTTACTTATCCTGGGGTTGAAGTTGAAAAGTTAGAATGTGTTGGGCATGCATCAAAAAAGATAACGAAAATAAAATTGTCTTTTTCGTTCATATTTTTGATGATATTAAATAATCAGCCCAAATACTTATGTTTACATATATTGCTTTTTTTTTTTTTTTTTAATTAAACAACGCATTTTTTTTTTTGTGTTTTTATAACTTTCATGATTTTCTGTCGTTTTTACTTTTTTATTTTTAAAATTATTCTGCTGGAAGATTGTTAGCAACAAATTATTTTATTGCTGAAGTATTTAATTTGTTTTTGTTTTTGTATTTATACTGTCTTTTTGTCTTTTATCATTTATTGTGCATGTAAATTTTTGTGTGACGGGGCTCGGTGATAAGACAACCTGTCTTCTTCTTGCTCCGGCCAGGATTTTTCTTTTATTGTAATTTCTATTTTGTAATATTTATCAACGGCAAAATAAATAAATAATAAAAAAAAAAAAAAAAAAAGTTCAGAAACGAGTTGGGACACGTCTAAGAACATCAAGAAAAAAGATGAAAAACCTCTGTGGTCGTGGAAAGTTAACAAACAGTCTTATTGATAAGCTTCAGAACTATTATGGGATTGCGGTAAGAAGTAATAAAAACAATCTTCAAGGCATGAAGAAATCCATTCATGCTACACTTTTTCATGTTGTCTCATCAAAGGAAAATAATTGACACACTCACTGTCCAATTGGTGAAAACAGTTGGTGCAAATATCAGAAAGATAAAGCAACAGGCAAATCAACACTTTGTGTATGACATGGAAGTGAACGGACGTGTTTTTCTTGCGTAAAAAAAAAAAAAAAAAAGTAACGAAAAAAAAACTTTTTATGTTTTTTAATTAATTTTTAAGTTAATTTAAAGATTTAAAAAGTTTTTATTTTTATTTCTTTTTTCATCGCAGTTAGTTTTAATAACAAAATGAATAATAAATTTAAAGATTCCGAAATTTCAATACAGTTAGTAAAGCAAATTTTTGAAGAGATATTTCTGAAACAGCAAAAGGATATTTTGAAATTGATAAGCGGTGACTTGAAAATTACTAATGAACGAATCGACGGGTTACTAAAGCATATTAAAGCCACTAGCAAATCTTTAAAAAAAGAAAATGAAAAGAGAAAAGCTGATTAAGTAAAGTCAAACAGTCAGTTGTTGAATTGCGAAAAAGTACAAAAAGACATTGAAGAAAGTTTATCGTTTCATCAAGATTGTCACGATAAAAAGGTTAGTGACATAGAGAAAAAAATCTATTCAAAATCTAGTTTAGGAAGCGAAGACAAGACAAAAATACGACAACTTGAAGATCGGCAAAGAAGAAATAACTTAAGATTCGAGGGAGTTATTGAAAACGAGTCGGAAAGTTGGGATAATTCGGAAAGAAAAATAATAAATATTCTTGAAAATAATCTAAATGTAAATGGAGTGAAAATAGAAAGAGCTCATCGGACAGGTAAGCCTAATACCAACAAGCCAAGAACAATTGTGATCAAGTTACTCGATTATTAAGATAAAATAAAAGTTCTGAAAAATGCAAACAAACTTAAAGGTTCGGGAATATTTATAAACGAGGATTTCTCTGTCGAAACATCGTTAATACGAAAAAAAATTATTCGAAGAAAGAAAGTTACAGAGGAACAACGGTAAATATTGAATTGTTATATTTGATAAATTAATTGTAAAGGATTTTAAAAAATCAAATATTTGAATTACTTTATTTTATTTGTTATTAACATTACTCTTATTTAAAATGGCTGACGAAACTGACATATCCGATTTTGAGTTTAAAACGTTTGAAATTAATAATTCAACACTTTTAAATTAAAGTTCGGATCCTGATATTAATTTTTATAATAACGATAAAATAACTAAACATATTAGCCCATTATATTATAACTTAAACTCAAAAAATATCACGGAAGGAATGGGCGATAACTCATTTTTAATTCTCCATATTAATATAAGGGGTATTCAAAAAAATTTTGAATCATTAAAAAAGTTTTTATATAAAATCAAAATTAGTTTTAACATTATTTGCCATAGCGAAACATGGTGTCATGATAAAATATTGAAAGCGATTCAATTTTCCAAATACCTAATTACAATGTGGTACAGCAAGTTAGAGGTTGGGGCAAGGAAGGTTAGGATTTATGTATATTTATTATTAACACATTATCACACAAATTTATGCAAAATATAAACTCAACCACTAATGACTACGAATCATTATGCGTGGAAATCGTTAGCAAAACCTCAAGAAATATTATTGTACATGTATTATACAGACCGCCTACAGGAAAAATTAATGCATTTAAAGACCACATTAAAAATCAAGTTTAAATAAAAGTGTGTATTTTATCGGAGAAATTAACCTCAATATTTTTGACTATGGCGTTAATAAGCACATTAATAATATCTTTAATGTCTTTTTTTAATCTGGTTACATACCGTTAATCAATGAACCCACGCGTGTAACTAAGACTAGTGCAACATCAATAGATCAAATTTTTACCAATGAATTCCTTACATCAAAAATAAAAACAGGAATATTTAAAACGAATATTTCGGATCACTTTCTGATTTTTATTAATTAAA
Source organism: Hydra vulgaris (assembly GCF_038396675.1). NCBI lineage: Eukaryota > Metazoa > Cnidaria > Hydrozoa > Anthoathecata > Hydridae > Hydra > Hydra vulgaris. Next base: position 20,914,241 of record NC_088932.1, on the reverse strand, counting down.
ATAAATGCAATAAGTCTTATTCTCACAAAAGGAAAGTAACAAAACGACTAATAAACAATACCTCCGTTAAATCTTTTCATGATATTATATCATTTGAAAAATGGGACGAAACTCTATTAAATTTAATGCTAATTAAGCCTATGATATCTTCTTAGCTAAGTTTCTTAAATATTATAATAAAGCATTTCCTAAAGTTACAAAATTATTAAAAGAAAATAGCCTTTTAAAGCCCTTGGATAACAAAGGGAATTATTAAATCTTCAAAAATAAAACAGCGATTATATTGCAAATATCTTAAAAAAAGAACACTAGGAAATGAAACTAACTATAAAAATTATAATCGTTTATTTGAATTAATTTTGAGACGTTCAAAAACTAGTTACTATTTAGATCAAATAATAAAAAATATTGGTTCACAAAACACATGGCAAAACACATATTCAGGAAGTAATTGGCAAGAAAAATTTATCTTCGTAAGTTCATGATTAGGCTATTATGCCTAATCATGAACTTACGAAGAAAAAACTATTACATCCAGTATCCATGTTAAAACCTAACAAAAGTTCAGGTTTAGATGATATCAGCAGTAATGTCGTTATTAATTCACTAAAATATATAAAAATACTATTTTTACATATTATTAATTTATCTTTAAAACATGGAGTTTTTTAATAAATTCCAAATACTCAATGTATTTCAACTTAATTTATATCATATTCTTATATTTATGTTCAAAGTAGATAATAAAATGGCACCCATTTTATTTAACTCATTTTTTGAAAAAATAAATCATTTATACCCAAAAAAAATTTTCAAATAACAATTATATTCAACTAAAAGCTTGTTATTCTGCCATTAAGTTCTCGATTGCAACCAGAGGACCTAAATTATGGACACGTAATTGGATAATGAGTTAAAAAAAATTCCTTTCCTTGATCAATTTAAAAATAAAATAAAAAATAAACTTTTGATAATTGACAACGAACCAGACTTCTTCTGAAACTTTTAAATAAGAGTAATCACTCGTTTCATTTACTTGTTATTTACTTTAGTTTTGATCATATTTATTTTTGATTTTAATCTGAATCTTTACCTTTCTTTGATGTTCATGTTTTATCTCATTTTTATTTATTTTTAAATTCGAAATTTTAATAAGGAAAAGTTTGAAAAAAATAAAATTATATATATATAAAAAGTATTTTTTATATTTGCATTTATATATGTATTTTATGCATATATTAAATTGTGATAACGGTGATATTATTATATTTTTTTTAAATGTCTTCGCTTCCAACAAGGCTGCAAGCAACCACTAATTAAAGTTGAAAGTTACGTGAAAAGGAATAATGAAGGTTGTAGAGCAAGTTAACGATTGACAGACGACTTAAAGGATTGCAAATTATGTGAATCAGGAAAGCAAGATGAAGGAAGCGAATTCCAAAGATGTTCGAGGAAAAAAGCTAGACAAATAAAAGTTTTTGGAGCACTTAAGAACGGTCACAGTAAAAAGATCAGACTTAATTGAATGACTAGTAACACGAGAATGAATTTTAGTAGATGGCACAAGAGACGCTAGCTCTTTAGAGCAGTGCCCATTATAGTATTTGTAGAAAAGAAAAAGAGAAGCCACATTACGACGATGTGATAATGGTTGGAGGTCGGCTGCAAGAGCAGGTCCAACTATGTCTACAATGCGTTTTTGCACCTTGTCTAAAAGAGAAAGGGCATCATTAGAAGATCCGCCCCAGATATGGCGACAGTATTCCATACAAGAACGGATTTGAGATTTATAGAGAAAATAAAATCCGAAGTAAGAAAGTGACGAGCTCGATAAAGAGATGCAACCTTAGCAGTTGCTAATTTTGCAACTGATTTGATATATGGTTTCCAAGAAAGATTGGAAGTCAGAGTTAATCCTAGAAAATGAAGGTAGATGACTCATCGAGTTCATCACCGTTGATAAATATAGGAAGATCTAAACTATTGCAATAACGATTGGCAAAAGAGTCTTATCTCTATTGAAGTTCACCAGCCACTGTGAGCCCCATGCTATAACAGAAGTGAGATCCTTTTAAAACTCAAATGCCCCCTCCAAGCAATCAGAGAGTGTTGGTTTTTTTATCACGACAAGAATAAATGGTAGTATCATCAGCAAACAATGCCGTCTTAGATGTGAGAATATCTGGAAGATTGTTGATGTAAATTAAAAAGAGTATAGGGACAAGGATAGAACCTTGAGGAATCCCTGAAGTTACAGAATAAGAAAAATAGTGCTGTCCATCAAGGACAACTTTTTATACTACGATTGGAAAGGAAGGATTCAGTAATCTTAAAGATGTTGCCAGATACACCATAAGTGGAAAGCTTATGGAGAAGACCAGCATGCCAAACTTTATCAAAAGCTTTAGAAATGTCAAGAGCGATGGCCTTAACCTCTCCACCTTTATCTAATGCACAATAAAACCTATCAGTTATTACTGTTAGCAAATCAGCTGTAGAACGAGAAGGTCGAAATCCATATTGATGGTCAGAAAGTAAGTCATTAGATTCAAGATGAGAAATTAATTGTTTGTTAACTAAAGATTCAAAAACCTTGCTAATGATAGGAAGAAGACTAATGTGACGGTAGCTAGACGAATTAGATCCCAGAATTTTTGAAGATAGGGATAACAGATGTCGTTGATACAGAAGCTGGAGTGATACGAATGTCAAGCAATGGATCAACCTGTTTGTTGGCAATATCAAGTAGAACGCAACTAGTGGAATCTAGAGGTGATATTGATGAAAAGTTTTTAGCAAACAATTCAGCTTTGTCTTTTGGTGAGGTGACAAAGTCTGAATCATACAAGAGTGGTGGAATTAAAGATTTGCCCTTATTATTAATACTTTTAAAGATTCTCCAGAAGTCACGAGAGCCTAATTTTTGAGATGAGATTCGAGATTTCATGACCTGAAAATAGCGGGCTTTGGCGTTAGACAAAACCTTTTTACAATGGTTTATAGCAGTAATAAACAGACGTCTGTTTTATGGAGATTTGTTTTGCTGATAAATATGGAAGTAACTGTTTCGATTGGCAATTGCAGCAGCACAGTGTGAGGAAAACCATGGAAAAGAGTGAGGCTTGACCTAATCAATAATTGGCGATAGAACTGAATTCGTCTTCTTCTTGCCCCAGCCGTGTATATACGTTTTGTAAAGTCTAATTTTGTAAAAAAATTCTTTATGGCAAAATACATACATACAAATAACGTACAAAACAGGTGCAGAACTCCCACTATCAATTATAAAACATTTAAAACCAATATATGCAGATTTAAGTGAGTCGTGTTACGTAAATGTTAGAATGGGCAGACACAAAATCAAAACGAAGGTCTTAATCCAATGATTTGGGATCGAATCCCAAAAACAAAGTATGTCAGCTTAACACAGTTAAAAAATGGAACACACAATGGTGTAGCAAACTTGGGAGAAAAAGTTCTATTTTAATTAATAAACAGTTAAACATGACACCTGGGAAATATACATCAAGTTTGTGCGATAATCAAAATCAAAAACGTATTTATTTAGCTGGATATGAAAATCTAGAGCCATGCAAGAAGCGGCGAAAGGTTCTACGAGGGTTGTCAAAGCAGAAAAAATTAAAACTTTGAAGGAAGTCAGTATGCCCCTGAGTCATTCTGAAACTTTATTTTAAACATAATTTAGTTACATTTTGTATTTTTTGTGTAATTTTATTTTATTTTTTGCATTTTTCTCAAAACAATGTTTTTAAATGCCCCGGCTGTGATAACTTTGGAACCGCTCGGTGATTAATGATGATATTTTCAGTAATTGTCCTATTTTATACCTTCTATTATTTGAATCTCCACTTTTATGAAATGCCTGACAGAACAGGTTCTGCGTCTATTTCAGTTGTCTAATTTTGATCAAAATTCATTCAATATATTTATTCAATATAATATTCCACAATATTCTTTTAAATTTTTTCGGAGGTATGAACCATCTTAATTTTATTTGCTAAAGTGTGACGACTCCCTAAAAAGTTAAAATCTCAATGCAAATCAAATGTCACACTTACCTTCAAATCAGAAAATAAAGTCAAGGCTTATAACTATAAGTCTCCTGAAGAACTAACTGTCATATTTTTCATAAATTTTTTGATTCAGATCACGGTTCAAAGTATTAGTCAAAGGAAATTGCAATTTGACAGTTTGAAAATATTTAGTTCTTCGAATAAGTTAGTCGGGCGTTAACTGTTTTTTGGTTATTTTTTCAATATTTTCTTAGTTACCATGGCAATAAAACACAATTTTCAAAAATTTTTATTTTAAAATATAAAATTTTGACATTACTTATTGTTTATAATCAATTTCACTGTTTGAACATAAGTTTAAATATTTTTGGGTTACTTCCCCCTTAATACTTTTTGAATTTTTTCAAAAAGACTCATCATTGCAGTACCTGTTAAAAGTATATTTGTTGATGGAAGAAAAGATTATACTTTGTCTTTGATTGAATATAATTATTCAAACGTTTGATATTTTGTGGCTTAAGTATACTTTCATATGTGGTTTAGAATCAAGGTGAATCATCGATGGGTTTCAACATATAATCAAACTTCTTTATCTTCAATTAGTTAAATCTTCAAATCAAATTAAAAGTTAGGAATGTCGTTTAAAATTTTTTTTAAAATTGGGTAATTCAAAATAGAACTTTTTGTAGTATACTTGGTTATATAAGTTAGACGAGGTTCCGAGTTAGGTGATGCAAGTATAAGGTACTGAAAAAAATCAACACTCCACTTTGATGCTGTTTCTGGAGTAATAAACAAATCTTAGGGTCGAACTTCATAATTAACATGACAAAAAAGATTTAGAGAAGATAAAAAATTCTGGTGGACGGGTGAGAAACCTCTATTGTTATTTTTCCTTCACTTTCTTAAATGGACTTATCTAAACTAGTTTAAAGCAAACTTGTTTTCTTTAAATAAACCTTATCAAAACATTTTGTGAAAATTTTCAAAAACAGCTATTTTTCTAAATTAGATAAAAATTTACCATCTTACAAATTTTTCTATTTTTGATTTGTTTGTATGTTTTACCGAAATTTTGCTTTTTCTTTCCTAGTTTTGTAAAAGTATGATATACCCCACTGTTCATTACGATTTCTTCTATTTGAATTTCTCTGGCATCAAATTAAAGAGAAAACACAACGTTAAAGATCAATAATCTGAAATTACTTCATTTGTACTCAGACTTGAGAAACTTTGTGCTACAAGATACCGTTCAAGAAAAAACTTATTTAAATATTTTATGATTTTATTTTTGCTAAGGGATACTTGCTTACAAAATGGTAAACTTGAATAAGATATCAACAGTGCCGTTTTCCCCCGGAGGCCAAAAGGTTCAAAGCGTCTTAGTAAATTTAAAAATGAATATATTGTATAAACAAAAAAAAAAACGGAAAAAAAGTTTTCAGCAAAAGATTTTTACATTTATCACCTTTTCTCCGCTTAAAAAAACTTCATGCTTTCTGCCCCGGTTGACCTCCCGGTATTCATACATAATAGCAATTTAAGACTTGTCTGAACATTAAGAACCATAAATATAGCCATTTTATCATATATTATACACCCTAAATACTAGATACACCTTAAATACTTCATGCACCAGATAATAAGGTGGCCAGAGCACAATTTTTGTGTGCCTTTGTTTTTATGTGAGCAAATTAAAGGTAAAAAACTTAAAGAAAGTTTTTTCACTTTGAATCTATATAGTTTGCTTTAAAATTAAAAATGCTTAAAAGTTGAATAATATTAAATCATTTAGCAATCTTTTTCTCTCGTGATATATTAGTGCAATGTTTATATTTAATGCAATTACTCATTACATAACAGAAATTTTTGTAATAAAACTTTTATGGCTACAGAAAGGTATTAGGATCCAATCCTTTTAAATTTAACTTTAACTGAGTAATCAAACTAAACGGGTTCTACGGATCATAAATATTTATTTTGATATTTTCTTTTTAACTATATTTGTTAAAAAAACAAGACAACTGAGCATGTGTAACAATCCAACTTATTGAAAAAACCTTGGTAAGAAAATACCAAAGTGATATAATCAACTAAGATTAAAAGCACTATTTTGAAAAATGCCAAGGATATTGGATAAATTAACTTTGATTTTATTCAAACCATTAAATTCAAAAAATGAAACAGCTATATTTTAATTTTCTATTTATTTTTATTTAATATACAAAGTAAAATTAAACAAATAAAAGGTTATTATGGTAAATATAATAAATAAGGAAATAAAATAAAAAAAAGAAGTGTAACCAAAAGCCATAAACGTCCATTAAGCAAATTTATTTTGTCAAAGCAAAATTTTGTCAAAATAAGGTTCATACTGATTTCTAAAAAATATAAATATCAAAATTTTAAACACCAGTTTGTGACATTGGTACATAGAAATATGCTCTAAGACCTTGCAATACATCCCCAGATATTTTTTTTTTTATCATCAGAAAACTTTTCTTTATTCCTTAAATGTAAAAAACAATATTTTTGTCGGAGACATGAAAAGAAATCACGTACTTTAGGTGAGTGCCCAGTAATTTTGTTGTTCAAGATAGGTAACTAAAAGCCATGCGGCATACTCAAATTTATAGTATGTTGATACTAGTGTTAAGTGAGGATGACTTGCAAAAAGAATAGGTAATCGGAGTTAACCCAACCTCGCCACGACTTCTATTTGCCTCCATCTTAGAACTACGACTTTTAAGTTTATTAATTTTTTTTTTAAGTTCTGTCATAAATTAGATCAAAATTCATCGACAGATTTCAAATTTCATCACAAAATTTATTTTCGTTTAGGATTTATGACCATGCAAAGTATAAAATTCTTCTCATTTACCGCCTAAAATGGAAAAATTAACTTGGACAGGTATTGGAGGATCGTCTCGAACTCCACAAAATTGCATTAAAAAAATCATGTTCTTGAGCATGTATTTTGAGTTTTAAAACTAAAATAGCATACTGAACTATTAACTTTTTTAACTAATTACTATTATTGCTATTTCAGTTATGACTGTTATTTGAATTCAGTTATTACAATTATTATTTCAAATATTACCAATTAACAACGGCTAGCCGTCGCTCATAGTTAATAATTGAAATAACAACTTCTCACACTCGTTGGCATATGAACTGACAACAAGTTTTCGGTCATTGCATTGAAATTTATTTAATGAAACTGATTTATCATGCCAATATTACAAATGCATATCAGAAGTTTTTATTTGAAGCATTCATTTAAAATGCTTAATCGTGCGAAAGAACACGTTGATTTTGTTAAAATATTTTGCATTTGTTGCATCGGGAAAAAGCAAGGATTTAAGACCTTTAAATAATGATGAAACAACCCCGGTGGGAAATAAGCTAGCGAAAAGCTAGTTAATCGCTATCTTTAAGTAAAAGACGCGCTTAAGACGTATAAAATGCATAGTAATACGTGTTTTAAACGTCTTAACGCGTTTTGTGTGACCTGGCTCAAAACAAAAATGGCAAAAATATTGACCCTTATGTTTGAATGTGTTTTGGGAAAACTTTATAAATCCGTTTTAAATGAACCTGCAAAAAGACTTATTTGTCCAGATTGATATGTTCAAGTGTCACAAAGAATTCCACATCCGTGTACGAAGTTAAAAAGACAAGAATTTGACGGTCATTGTAAGATCAACATCCCCTGCAGTGCAAAGAAAAAATTTATCCAGTTCTAATTTAATTTAAATTAGAACTGGATAAAATTTTTCTTTGCACTGCAGGGGATGTTGATCTTACTGCAGTGCAAAGAAAAATATTATCCAGTTCTATCAAAGGTTTTAGCATAAAGAATCAGATAACATTTTAGCTTTTTGGTTGAACAAGTTGCTATGAAGCAAAAACATTTGGTTCAAAGCAACTTGTCTCTGTCGGAAAGACTGAGGTTAAGAAACATTTCTTTTCTTTGGATAAATTAAACAAACATCAACTAAACTACATACCAACTAAGGTTTTGATGCCTAAAAAATTTTTTTTTAAACAATTTTCTTAAGAGTTTAAAGCCAATTTAAAATTTTTTTGAGTAATCACAATATGAATGAAGTTGCACACATTCTGAGGAGTGAAGGAGGACAAAAAAGTAAGAAATCTGGTTTCAATATGACTGAAATCAACAAGATGATCGGAAAATTATTTAATGGTGACAAACTCCCATTGTTATTAGGAGCAAATGAAAAAAAGAGGTAAGTAATCTATTATCTACAATTTAAGATAAGGGGTCTTCCATAAAGTACGTAGGCAGGTAGGGGAAGGGGGAAGGTTACCCCTCCTAATTTCTAATATTAATGTACCGATGAGTACTAGGAGAGGAGGCTGGTGTAAATGTTATGTTATAATATTATAATTATAATTAGTAAATGTTATAAAATATAGATATGTCAAACAAACTAAAATCTTTTAAGTTTTCTATGATTTGAAAAATTTATGCTTTGGGGAGGAGACATAAATAATGTGTACGTATGCATATGGGTCTTTGAAGGTATATAGTTGCGTACAAAAGGAGAGGGAGAGTCCTTTTTTAGTGGATTTACTGTGTGCATACTTTGCCCTCTAACTAAAATGCAATCTGTATCATTTATTTTGATTTTTAATGCATGTATAGATGGTACAAAAAGCAGCTACCAAATACAGCATCGTATAGAAGACAATGTTTACAATAATTTCCTAAAACATAGACAACTTTGAACTGTTTTTTCATGAGTTCATTCTTGAAGATCCCGCTGATAAATACATTAGGACACAAAAAATTTTGAAAAAATATTTATGTATCTTAATGTAATTTTTAATATGAGTAGTCTTATAATTCCGGAAAATCATAAGTCTTTTCTTATGTAAAAAATATAGAGCATAGAAGGTTAAGGACTCTAATTTCTGTAAAGGCATACATAGCTGAGCAAGAATAAATATAGAGCAGTTCTCTACGAGCTATATTAGGCTAAGGACTCTAATTTCTTTAAAGCCATACATAGCTGAGCAAGAATAATATCTTGCTCAAATTCATTGACATGAAAGATGGAGTCTTCGACATGATAAATAATTTTTAAATTTGATAAAAATTAATTACATAAATAATAATAATTAAGAGAGCCAAGTCCAAGCTGCTGTTTTGTATTGCTAAAAACATAGTTGTTAAATACAACTACTAATAATTTTAAAGCAGCTATCAATTTGCAGGTAACTTGTAAAAAGTAAAATATTAACCTCCTATAAAAAATTGTTTAACATAATTTTTTGATATATGAAATGGTGATATCATCACATGCAAAATATAAATAAAAATCTAACTACATAAACCCCAATTTTTTTTTTTACAGCAATAAAGTCATTGTAGCTAACCCTATTGGATCCATAATATAATTTTTATTTAAGATTTATAACATGTAAAGTTTTTGATGAGATTTGAAATCTGTTGATGAATTTTGATCTAATCCATGACTGTACTTAAAAAAATAATATTTTGATCTTAGGAGACATACGTAGGGGTAATTAGAGGTCAAACGGGGTTGGGTTAGCTCTGATTACCTAAACTTTTTGCAAATCATTCTCATTTGACACCAGTATCAAGATACAAGAAATTTAAGTATGACACATGACTCTTAGTTACTTATCTGGAACAACAAAATTACAGGTCACTTGCCTAAAACACATGAACTCTCTGCACGAACCCATGAAAAATGCTGTTTTTTTTTAATGAGAGATAGTTTTCTCATGATAAACAAGAAAAAAATCTCTGGGGATGTGAATTTATATATATACATATAAATGAACTTTTATATTAAAAAAATATATATACACATATATTAACTAGCTTACACTCAACAAACCAATTTAAACAAACACACCCTAAACAACAAATAGATATAAATACAAATAAATATTCATTTTCACATGAACCGATAGTAATCGTATTTTTACAAGACTTAAATTTTTTTGTATAACCGTAGTAATATTTCATAATTATAATTATTTTATAATTGTAATTATAGTAATTATTTAAATTTATGATTTAGCGAGGTTTTAAATTGACATTATTATTTCAACGTTGAGCAACATTTTAAATACTTTACTTATGGTGTATCAAAAATGTGTTTTAAAGTAAAGAAATATATATATATATATATATATATATATATATATATATATATATATATATATATATATATATATATATATATATATATATATATATATGTATATATATATATATATAGAGAGAGAGAGAGAGAGAGAGAGTAAACTGGGGTAAGAGTAAATGGTTTAGCTTCAGATTCAAATATTTCTTTAAAGTAAAAATATTTTATGTTTATTTTTTTTTTGTTTCAAAGAGATTTTTTTACACTATGTAAATATATAAAAATTAAGAAAAAAGATTTTGAAAATCTTTAAAAAAATCGATTTTTATGAAGGAAAAAACGTTTACTTATTCCCTTATAATTGGGGAAAAGTAAACTAGTTATTTTTTAATAACAACTTTTTAAGACATTAAGAAAATGAAAACTAAATAAGGATATTAAGAAAATTAATTAAAAATAAAATGAAAACTATCTTATCAGAAGTTTACAAAAAACTATTTTAATCAAATATACGAAAAAAATTATTTATTAATTAAAAAAAAGAGTTGTTTCATCGGCAGAAGCAGGTTCGCGGCATATTTTCATGGAAAAAAACTCTTCACCAACTTTGTATTTTTTGGGTAAACAGGATCGTCAAACCCAAGACTTAACTAAAAGCAACTAAAAGCTTCAAATTGGTACCACATTTTGTTTTGAGTTGGCAATGTTTCTTCTCAAACTCTGCGACACTTTTTGCACCTCTTGATGTTTTTGTCCTGTCTTGGTTTTTTTGAAGATTGCACTTGCTGAGTTTCATCTGAAACTTCACTGAAGTGTTTCTTTAATATATATATGTATAAAATCATATATATATATGTCCAAAATCAAAAAATTTCAGCAAAAGATTTGCTAAAATTTTTTGATTAGAGATTTTGAAACTTTCATGTTCTAAATTACATCTTACATTTCTTAATTACAACTTTCAAGTTCTCAATTACATCTTGAAAAAGTGTAGTTGAGAGAAATGAACTTCTATTTATGTGAAGTTTGAAAAAAACTTTAAAATATTAGAGCAACCAGTTACGCTTTAAACAAGAATCAATTACTCTATTGTTGTTTTCAAAAGGTAATGTAATTTTGTAAAGTCCAATCTGCGGTTTAATAATTTGCAATGCATCATGTTTGAATAACTTACAGGTTGCTTTAAATATTATATCCACTATTTTTCTCAGAATACAATTTTATTTCTCACATTGGTTATCCACATATATTATCCACAGAAATATAACACATAAAAAGTAAAGACATTCTCTATACGTTTCCTTGCTAGCATTTATTAAGTTATTTTTAACTTTACTTCAAAAATACTACGCATACAAAAATCAACAATTAGAGTGAGGTTTTGTATATAATCTTAGGTGGATATTTTCCACTTAAAATTATATACAAAAAAACTTATGTATCTTTAAAAAAACAGCTTATGTTTTATGTAAAACTTACGTATCTTTAAACTTAAAGTAATTTTTAAGTTAAAAACTTACAAAAAAAATCTTCTATGGGATTTGTTGCTTAGCAACATCAGCTAGATAACAGTAGCAAATCCGTTTTCTAAATAAAAAATGGAAATAAACAATAGAATAAAATAACAAGGGTGTTATTTTTTTTGTTAACAAGATAAGATAAAAAGATACCAAGAGATAATTAATAAAACTTGAAATTTGTCAATGAATATAAAATTAGTATAGGATTGTAAATGAAAATTTCCTGGAAAATTTAAATTGGGAACTTTTCAGAAAATATCGGGAAATTTTCCAAAAACGTTAAGTTATTTTATAATTAATGGGTAAAATTTTATGTCTTATTTAGGCAGTTGTTATGGACACTTTTATGGTAAAATATTGTGAAGCAGGTTATAAAATTTTGAAAAAGCTCTCTTTGAAAACACTTTTTTTGGTATTTTGTTGAGTTTGTTTAATGTAACTATAATTAGCAATTATGGAAGTTTGTTTTCAAAATTTTCTATAATTATCTTATCTTGTTATATGCTTAGCATAGTGAAGTTCAGTGCTGTAGCAAGCTTTGATTTACTTGATTGAATAACAGACTTGATTAAATATTTACAGTGTTTTACTATTTTTTCTTGATTTAATGATGTTATTGAGTAATGGAAGGCAAAAAATAAAGAAACATTTTGATAAATTTGAAATTTTAAAAATATATATACCAATAAAAATAAAGTACTAATGATTTCAAGGTCATAAATTCTGCCGCTACTCGCCAAACAAATTGTTTTGTTATTACTTTACTGAATATTCACCTCAAATGCGTTTGCTAATGCCGTTTTTAGATGTATTATTATATTCTAACACAGCTAGTGCATTTATAACATGTATCTTTTATAAAAAAAGTTTAAATACAATATTTTAACGTAAAATCTTAAATGCAATCTTAACACCTAAAAGTTTATGTTTCTTTACACTCTACAAAAATAACACACAATAAAATATTTTAATCTAAATAAGATTTTATTATTTGTCTTTTGTGAATATTTTACATCGTAGTTGAAAGAAGTACAAACTAGAAATATGTTATACACAAGCTCAAAAGACAGGATAACATGGAAAACATCTACTTTTTTTTGTTCCACAAAAGTAGAATACGTAAAAGTAATATATAACAACGTTTTGTTGCTTTCTTAACAAATTCATGATTCAAGATTTAAAACAACAAACTTGATTATAAAATATTTGACCGAAAAATGTGTATTATTTTTGCTTGTGGGTAGGGTTTAAAATCTTCAGAAATTTTACAAGAAAATTTGCTCAAATTTTCTGGAATTTTTCAAAATTTTTTCAAAATAAACTTATAATACTTTTATAAAATTTATTTCTTTGTTTCAAAAATATGCAATATAACAATATGGAATAAAAATATTTTATCATCATAAATTTAGGTATTCTTTAAACATTTCAACTAAAAATATAAAATAATAAAGACCCACAAGGAAAAAATACACATTTATATACACATAAGTCAAATTTTTAGTGTACTCCCTTGATCAACAAAATATGAACAAACACATTTTTTTTTTTTCTGTAAGGTGACTTTTGATTGAAGTTATCAGTTTGAAACAAAGAAAAATCTACAAGTGAAAATACAAATGAAAATATACACAAACCATGTTTTATGTAAACAGTAAATGAAAATATATTCTGACAAATTTATCAATTATAACAAATATATTAAAAAAAAAAATCAATCTGACAAACAATCAATAAAGGAATTGTGAAGACAAAATTAGAAATCTTTTATAATGCCTAAAAATCTATAATGCATTAATATCAACTTTTGAAATATGTTTTTAAAAAAAGACAACTTAAAATTATTTTTTCTAAAAAGCAGAATTTATCTAAAAAAGAAAACATTTGTTTAAAAGTATTCTTTTTTAAAAAAAAAAAAAAAGACAACTCAATATATACCTGAAACATCATCCTTAAGGACATCGATGCCAAATATTTGTTTCCTGATTTTAATTTTATATAACTTTTCAGCTTCTTTTGCAAGATGTTGCTGTCTCCTAATTTTAAGGCACAATGAAGTAGGTTTGTCTGGTATAAACCAAGCCAAAAGACGTGATGTACCTGATACTACAGACTGAAATATAAAGACAAATGCAAAACGAACTGCCCATATCTCCCAATGGATTTTATTAAAACCATAAGGTGATACAGACTCGTGAAAACCAGCAAATCTAAACAATATGAAGTATAGATAAACATAATGAATAAATGTTTATAAAATACAGTAATTTTGTAACATATCTAAAGCATGCAAAATAACAAGCAGTCAACAGTCAATAACCACTAAATTAATGACCAATATTCTATTTCGACCTTCTAAAATGAAGGTCAAGAGTCTGATTTTTGGAAAATAAAACTTTACAAATAACCAAGATTTCAAAATAACCAAAATAACCAAAATTTCAAAAAGAAAAAAAAATGCTAAAATTTCATATTATTAATCAAATCTTGAAAATAAGTCTAAAGTATTTTTATTATTTACAATATGTTACATAAACAAGACTCATTGACGCGTATTATATCACAAACATGTGTATTTTTTTTACTTTATTATTTAGCTTTCATTAGTGATAAAATCCAAGGGTGCCTCTTTTTATACATGATTTAAATTCATATTTCATTAATGTTTTCCATTTTATATTTAACTAAGAACATTTTTTTCTTCCAACTATTTTAATTTTTTTTGCCTTCAATCTTTTCATGTATTAACCTGTAACCTCATTTGCAAATTTGTTTATATTAACAAATTCTCAAGAAAATTGCAAGAAAATTAAATGTAGGTGAGTAAATAAAGACAAACAATGTTTTCATTTTTAAAACAATCAGAGTTAAGACCACAGTTTAAAAAAAATGAAAAAAACTTAAAAATTTACAGCTAACAGCTCAATAATGGATTAACGCTACTCTTGCAAAATATAATGGAAACGAATGCTTTAGAAAATAATAAAAACCTAGTTACAAAAATAAATTGCACAGTTACTAATATAAAAAACAAACTGAGATTTATAAAGAATATGTGCGAGAATGGGGTAGCAAAGAAGGTAGCTATAGGTAACATAAGCAGCCTTGAACTGATAAATTAAATAACCTGCATAAAATATGAATCTAACTCACATTTTACGAGACTTAAAAACAATAAATAAAAAATAATTAATTAGCATACTTTTTAAATACTTTTTAGAAGCCTCAAAGTGCTCAACCAAAAACACTCTGTTTAAAAGAAAATTAAAATGTAAAGCTCAAATTTATTGTAACAAAAACAACTTTTATAAAAGCAACATTGGCTTTTAGTTTGCCAAACAATCTAAAAACTAAAAACACAGAATTACTTCATCATTTTATAAAAGCAGCTTTAAATAGAGAAAGTAAATCAAGTGTGAATGCATTATTATTTCAGACAGAAATAACATAGATAACTTCTTGATTGGTGTGTTGCGCATTCTTTTGAGTTAGCTTTATAAACCAAATTACCAAAACTTTCAGCATCTAATGATGCTGACAACTTTAAAAATATTTTATAAAAACATATATAAACTCTAAAATGCTACAACAATTAGGAGAGCTTGTTGCACCATTATTATCAGTATTGTATTTTAGAATGCTAGAATATTTGTGAATATATTTAGAATGCTAGAATATTTGCTAGAATAATTAAAGTAGTATAAGGTGTCTATCTATAGCATCAGATACAATATCAGGATTTGTTTATTCAAAACTGTTTTCATTAGTTAGCTTTGTTGTCTGGAATTTTCTTAAACTTTCAATTATTGGAAATAAATCAAGTTTTTTTTGATCAGCAAAAATCACAAGCAAAAAATTAACATTGCCTTATATAGGCATTTTTTTTTGCAAATATGTGATATTTGCTGTAAAAAAAAAAGAAAAAAAAAGAGGTTTGTAAAAAAGTCCTTAATTTCTGAATATGAAAATTTCTGAAATGTCTTTCAAATATGTTCACCGCTGTTGAAAAGAGTCTAGAATAGCTCCTGAAAGTTTTCTATGATTGTGTTTGATCCCTCTTAAGATATATAAAGCATTTATTTATAATCAGCCAGTTTTAATTTAGGTTTTTCAGCTTCTGTGAATTTATTATCAAAATAATTAAAGTAGCCAAGTACTTTTTTTTCCATACTATCTAAAAGACTTCATCTCCTTTACAGCACAAACAACTATACTTTTATTCATTTCCAGTTTTCAAGTTTTATATTTTTCTAAAATTTCCTGCAATCCTTCAAAGCTCAATGAATTGAATATCTAACTGATCAACAACTCGTTAACTTCAAAAGCTTTTTACTCTAATCATTACTCTGTATCTTTTATCAAATCATTACTCTGTATCTTTTATCAAATCATTACTCTGTATCTTTTATCAAATCATTACTCTGTATCTTTTATCAAATCATTACTCTGTATCTTTTATCAAATCATTACTCTGTATCTTTTATCAAATCATTACTCTGTATCTTTTATCAAATCATTACTCTGTATCTTTTATCAAATCATTACTCTGTATCTTTTATCAAATCATTACTCTGTATCTTTTATCAAATCATTACTCTGTATCTTTTATCAAATCATTACTCTGTATCTTTTATCAAATCATTACTCTGTATCTTTTATCAAATCATTACTCTGTATCTTTTATCAAATCATTACTCTGTATCTTTTATCAAATCATTACTCTGTATCTTTTATCAAATCATTACTCTGTATCTTTTATCAAATCATTACTCTGTATCTTTTATCAAATCATTACTCTGTATCTTTTATTGTAAAAAATAAAAAAATAAAAAGAAAGATGAAAAGAGTAATTTTTTGCAAAACACACATCAAGAACAATAGTTAGGACAGTTGTCACAGTAACAGTAATGGCTTAATATTAATTTTTTTATTTTTTATTGCTAACTTTACATTTATTAACTTTTTTCATTTTTCATTGCCAACTTTACAATGTAAAGTTAGGACAAAAATATTCAAAATTTCCACCAAAATAGATTTTCTTCATGTTTTAACATAACAATTAAAAATGAAAAAATTAAATAATGAATGAGACAATTGTAAAGTAGACATATAAAGTTACTTTACATGTAACTACACATTATAAGTGCAAACATATAAAATTACTTTACATGCAATTACAAGTGCAGAGCCTTTTTAAGTATCTTAAAAACCACGATGAAAGAAGAAAAAATTTCAATGTAAAAAATTCATAATTCCTGCTAATGCACTGTTGTAAAAAAATGAAATATTGCTTGATGTCATGACCCAGAAAAATCCTTTGGGGGTATTATTGTACTATCATTGGTAGTTACTGGAATATAAGTCCCTATATCTGGTTACACCGTCCGTGGAAGAAAATCCATTTTCAAATTTTGCATACAATCACATTAAATACATAGTTTATAAGCAGCTAACAAAGTCGGTATCAAGAATTTTTATTCATCCCAAAAACACAACAAAAATATTTATGCAGTAAATTCACTTGTAAATAATAATTTTCTTCAATTTTGACAAAGTTTCAATTCTAATTGTTTTTTCTTGAGAAAAATGTCTAAACTGATTTGTAATATTCCTAATTAATTTTGTTGTTGTTGAAGTCTGTCATGCAACTTTTCAGCCTGTCTTCATACTCTGGGTGGTAGCTTGGTCTCTTATACCTTTGCCAATGAGCACTGAAAAGATGATGGAGTGCTTCAGTTTTGATTCAGTCATTGCTTTGAATAAATTCCCAAAGAGCTATTGTGGCGTTGTATGAATTGAGGAACATGGTAGATGACAGCATGAATCTTGGGAGTGTTGGTGGTGTCCTGATGTTATAAATAGGAGACTGTGAATTACTTTATTTTTTTAACATAGCTTTCATCAAGGAAGTTGCCAAAACAAGCATGGACAACATCATTGAATTTTCCGGGAGACTGAATAAGTGGGAACTAGCATAAGTGTGAAGCGTTTCAAAAACTAGTTTAGGTGCGAACTGGCATATGTGCAAAGTGCGCCAAAAGAATTTGCAAACACAGGCATAAAAGTGAATTAGCAATAGTGCAAAGCAGTTTCAAAAACTGGCATAAGTATGAACTGGTATAAGTACACCAAATAAAATTGCCAATTCCCACTTATGTCAGTTTGCACTTATGCCAATTTTAACAAATTCTTTTGGCATACTTAGGTCAGTTTGGATTTATGCCAATTTGCACTTATGCCAGTTTTTACAACTGCTTCGCACTTATGCCAATGTTTGCAAACTTTTTCAGCCAGTTTGCACTTGAGCCAGTTTTTTAACTAGTTCACAATTATGCCAGTTTGCACTTATGCAAATTCACTCTTACGCCAGTTTGCACATACGCCATTCGCAGTTATGCCAATTTGCACTTATGAAATTTGTGCTTATTCAGTTGTTCGGAATTTTATTAGTTTCTCAATAAAAGGAACAGCTGGAAAGAAAGAGTGCTGCTGGGCCAATCTCTCCAAAACATCCACATTCTTCAAAAGTTTCCTGCACTCATTTCCAGTCAGTTGTTCACCATGAAATGGTTGCTGTTGAATATGATTTATGCTAGCCATTCAGGAGCATGTGCCCAAATCTTTGAGAGATTGTAGAAGATGATTTATGACACCAAGCAACAGATGAAGCTCCATAGGTGGAAGCACATCAATGACAAAGGATTCATCTGAAGATGATGGGTGCATGAACAGAGTTTCTGAATGAAATTGCTTTCTTGATGTTAGCACCAGCCACATTGAATGCCTGATAATCTCTACTGATTGATCCAAAAGTTCTTAGAGATTCACACTTTGCAAGATCTTTTGATGAAATGTGACACCAATAGCATGGGTTTGCACTAGAATGTGCTTGTAGACCACAAATGATATTTACCAGCTTCATATCACAACGGAAAAAACGAAGCGAAGTTTGTCAAAGTTCAGCAGATCAAAAAATTGCTTGACATTGCTTTCATTTACCTGGAGATTATCAGAATAGGCAATCAGTAACTGACGCTCAACATTAGAATCTTTATCCAGAGAATTGGCAAGAATTTGTTTTAATAGCGGAGCTTATGAAGCTGAATCTTTTTCTATTATTCTAAAGCTTGCTTTTAGAAAACCACCATCATCACTCCCAGCTTCACAATGTAGTCATCAGAGAGGTTTATAGTTTCAAGAACTTGCTGACAAACAACTTAAACTCAAGTATTTGCAATGAATAACAAGTTTATCCACCTGAATTGTGCCCTTGTCAGTTACAACTTTCATCCAAGTTTTGTCAAACTGACTTTCAAGTTTTTTGCTCAACTGATCAAACTTGGAGAGGAAGTTGTTTTCAACAATCTAACTTAAAACAACTTTTTTGCACCAGAACTAGACAGCCCTGTGTTGTGTTGCACATATACAAGATCTTTTACTGGTTGTTCTGGTCCTTCATCAAAAAGTCTTCTTGCTCTTGAAGATGAACCTTGAAAATAGTTAAGAGAGATTTTACATTATTATGCCTTACATAGATTTAAAATATGAAGCTAAAACTTTAATTACCTAATACAATGTTACCTGGAAGAACTGGAATAGGGTGGCCTTCTATTCCCTAATTCCTATTCTACTAAGACAAACTGTTCCATGAGGTAAAGCTTCCTTGTTGACAATGACTGATGCTGCAACTCTTTAAGCTGCCACAGAGTCCTTTGAGTTGACTTCTGCTAAATTATTTTGCAAGTTAGACCTTGAGTAATTGTGTGGGAGACTCTTGCTAACAATTGAAAAACATTGAGAACATTTTCTTTCAACTGAGTTCTAATTTGTTTCAGGTTTCTGGGTTGACAAGACTGGATGTGAAGAATTGTGTTTTGCTTTACTAATTGAGCAAATTAAACAATTACAAAGCGAATCTTTTGTAACAGGTTGGACTATGATAGTCGTGAAGTTAAACAGCTGTGTTTGGATTTTAAGCTTTCCCTCCTCAAGCCTCCAAAGGTTGGAGCGGCAACACTCACAAATGCCAGTTGGGACTTTTGGATCATTAAAGTCAACTGTCTGTTTCAGATTTTGTTGCACTTTTTCTGTCTTAAAGCTGATTGAAAAGCAATTAGCCTTGCCAAGAGACGAGAAGCAAACAATCTTCCTGTTCTCCTTGTGATTTTTTGCTTGATTTGGCTTTTTTGTTGTTGTTGTTAATTCAGATGCCAAATCTATGAAAAAAATGGATTGAACAACTATTGCTCAAGCTTTTTCACAGAATTTTATCATAATACTTTATAAAAAAGCAATTTTGATTTTTTTAAATTTTTTGGTACAGGTAACTCATTTATTCTTTTTTATACTAAAAAAAAGCAACCAATTATTTTTATTTTCTTCCTAAGACAATTTAATTAAAAGTTATAACAAATTAAGTTTTATTGCTCTAGAGTTAAATATATTGCAGTTTTTTTAATGTGATTTTATGCAAATTTGAAAATGGATTTTCTACCACGGACGGTGTAACCAGATTTAGAGACTTATATCCCAGTAACCACCAATGATAGTACAATAATATCCCTAAAGGATTTTTCTGGGTCATGACATCAAGCAATATTTCATTTTTTTACAACAGTGAATGGTAAACAATTAACTATTTTAGTTTGAAATGAAAAATATGTGCTGGTCTTATTTAACTGCCTTTTGGAACGACTTTGTAGCTTATAAATAGTTGAAAACTATCCCAGTGTCAAACTAAAAAATATGTTCCTATACTGTGTTTATAAATGCGTTATATAAATATGTTATATAAATGTGTTTTATACATTTAGAAACAGTCTTGAGCTTTAGACTATTCTTCTCAAAAAACCTGAAGTACTTCTGATAACTTGACAGTTTATACAAATAAATACATTTTTTTTAATGCAGAACAATTCACTTATTTTACTTTAAGACAAAATTGGATTTAAATGAAAAATAAATTTGATAAAACAACTAAAACAAATAACAGAAATAACTAAATTAAACAACTTAAGAATCACATGATAAAAAATAAAAAATAAAAACATGATAAAATTTTAATATAATAGATGAAACTCCAACATTTTGACCAACTAAACTTTAACTTAATTAAAGGAAAAAAAATTTTAAGTTGCGATTAATCAGGTGAAGTATATGTGTTACCCAGTCAAACTGACTGTCCCCTTTTATGTTTTATTTTGCATGCTGTGACTGCACCACTATTTTGTGATTAGTTGGTAATTGTTAAGCTTTATTAGCCATTGATTGATTTGTGAAACTCATTCAAATACTTCATTCATACAAAACAAAAAATATGTGAATATTAAATGATTTATAATAATTTTGTATATAAATCATAAACTTAAGTAGCATATAAATGAAATCATAAAAACCCAAATTCAAGATGGACAACTCATAATTTAAAATTCTAAATTCTAAACTAGCATACATGAATTTCAGTGTTTAAATACTATTTATAATATATCATTTAATAAAACCTTTTTGTTTTCTTATGGTCATTTGATATTATTATTAGAAAGCAAAATAATTTTAAAATAATTCAGAAAAGTTAGATCATATGCAACATATTTTTGAAATTTTTTTTTTTTAAATTACATTAACTCTTTTTATTATTAAACTGTTTTTCTTTTAAGATATTTAGTGTTTATTGGAGTTCTAACAAAAAATAGTGTTATTTTAATGTTATCAGTCTAAAACACCAAAAAAAACTTGTCAACACACATAATTTATTGAATTTAATGTAACCAATACTGAACTTAATGTTACAAGTATTCAAAAAATATTTCAATTTTATGAATAATAAAATTTTTAAAAAAGTCTGTTATACTCAATCCCGGATTTACTAACTAAAATTAAGGAATCAAATATTTTATTAAAACATTAGCTTACCGACATATTGGGTATTGAGGATTCTGTACGGGCTTTTCGTGCTCTTTAAAATTACTGACATTATAAGAAGCCAAACTCCAGTCCAAATATCCAATTAAGCTACTATTACTATATTTATATTTGTAAACAGTCCGT
>NC_088932.1:20865000-20887500 GCF_038396675.1 Hydra vulgaris | reverse complement strand
GCAGTAAAAGAGCACTTGTAACTGCTGTACCAACAATTTTTAACTTTCCAAAACAACCTTCTACATTAAAATTAAAGAGAAAACAGCCTAAAAATAGACTTCGTTTACAAGATAAAATACAAAAAAAAAAACAAAAACAATGATAAAGTCGAATTAAATGAAATAAATAATGTTGAAAATAGTAGTACAAATAATGAAACTGTCAAAACTACTTTTAAAACTAAATATTTATCATCTCAAATTAAGATTTCTCAACTTAAAAAAAAAAACAACTCAAAAATCTGATAAGATAAAGCATGAGATGTTAAAAAAATGGTTCAATAGATCATATTATTAATTTATCTAAAAAATATTTAACAAACACCCAACTTCAAGTTTTTGAAAGTCAATTACATATGAATAATCGTGTTAAACTAGGAAAATGTTGGACTGTTAAAGATAAAATTTTGGCTTTGAGAATCATGTATTGCAGTTAACAAGCATTCAAAATGTTTAGAAGAGTTTTTTCATTACCTGCTAAAAGCACTATTTTAATGTTTCTTGAAAAGTCTTTTGGAACCCTAGAATCTGGTTTTTCCAATAAGGTTATGGCTTTACTAAAAATGCAAGTAGATACCATGAAAAAATTGGAACAAAACTGTAGTTTTGTTTTTGATGAAATTTCTTTAAAGCAACATCTTGATTATGACAAAAAAAATGACAAGATCATTGGAATTCAATCTAATGGCAAACCAGTAAACCAAGTACTTCTATTGGTGGTCCACAGGTTAAAAACAAAATGGAAAGAACCAATTGCATACTTTTACAGTAATACTACTATGTGTTCAACCAATTTAGCTAAGATAGTAAATAATACTATGATTCATCTACATAAAAAAGGTTTAGCTGTAAGATGTCTTGTTTGTGATCAAAGCTCAAGTAATATTAGAGCTCTCAAATTTTTAGGATTTTCATTATTAAATCAAATTTGACATCCAACTACAGGAGCAAAAGTTTATATAATATTTGATCCGCCACATCTTATAAAAAATGTTAGAAACATTTTAATAAAACATAACATTTTATCTGATGGTAAAATAATATCATGGAAGCATGTGGAAGAACTTTATAATTTGTCTAACTTCATGATCAAGGATCACTATTAGCCATGTGAATAAAATTGGCAACACAAATTTTTAGTAGTCAAGTTGCTACTGTTTTGACTTAATATGCTTCTGTGAAACTATTGCCTGAAAATGTTTTGTCAACAGCCTTTTTTATTGAAAAATAGATACTTTATTTGACATCTTGAATTCTAGTAAACTAGAAGCAGATAAACCAACACGCTCTGCTTTAACTCTAAATAGTGTTTTATACAAAACCTTGAAGATTTTAGAGTTTGGATTAAGGATTGATATTTATTTGGTGCTCGCAGCCAAAAAAGTATATCCAGTTATTGGGGTTTAGATGTCACTATTTCTAATATTCTTTGTCTTGCAAATGAGTTGCTTCATGAGGATTTTTTCAATATTTGCACAGCTCAGTTTAATCAGGACTGTTTAGAAAAATTATTTACATTAATACGAAGCAATTGAAGGCTGAAATGAATGACCAACAGCAACGCAATTTAGATCAGCATATAAAAATGCCTTAGTACTCCTTTCAATAGAACAATCTAAGTCTAACAGTAATTCTCCCTGAATCAGATTTCTCTGCAAATGAACAATTGATTTTCAAACAACCAACTGCAATATTTAAAAAGAAACTACAACCTTATGCATTACAAAATTTTTCAACTGATTCAGTTTGACAGTCAATTAAACAGGTTTTGAAATCAATTGCAGATGATTTGATAAAAAAAGTTCAAGTCTGTCAAAAAATTAGTACAAGTTCTTTCAAGTGTGATACCCTGTGAAAGTGATTTATTTAATACTGATTCTTTTTTACAAAATCTACTTCACAAAATGGAAACTGTTTTTATAATGCAAATGAAACTTTTATTAACTAAAAAAAATATTATACAACAAATTATTAAAGTAATAAAAAATAATTGCAATTTTACATTTCTTTATGATGAACATATCAATCATACTTTTCATTTACAAGAAAGTTTAATCAGACACTTTGTTTATATGAGAATATTTCATTTTATAAGGTTTTATAATCAAGGTTTGGCACCACAAAACAAGGCATGTAAAAAAAAGTTGGCTCGCATTATTCATGCTTGATTTTATTTAAAGATAATTCTTGAAACAAGATATTTCTAATTTAAACTTATTGTTTTTTCTCTCGGTATTATTAACTACATATTTAGCAACTAACTAAGGGTTATATATTTAAACTAATATGAAACGAATACAGTGATAACATGATTAAAACAAATTATGCAAAACATGTTAAGTTTACATCAAATTTTAACTGCATCAACATAATAATGTTAGATGATATATAAATGTTATATAAGCATTGTTATGAAATAGTTTTAAAATTCTTAGGCCTGTTTATATGTCTTATTATATAATAATATAATAATAACTTAATATTAGGTCAGAACAATGCCATTATTTAAATTTTAAAGTATATTTTAAAAAAAACTTTTTGATCTTTTTGATTTTTTGATGAACCATTTTTTTTCTAATCTCAAAAAAAGGATACCATAGATGAAGATACATGATTAAAAAGCTGATAAAATTACCCTACAATATGTAATATGTCTCTATATTACTAATTTTCCATGTTTCACTATTTTTTGACCAAATGCTATAGTACTATAAAGTTTTCTAGAAAGTTATAAATACTGCCAATATCAGAATAATTTAGACTGGGCTTTTAAATATTGTAATATTTACATAATATTTACTTGATCTGACTGAAAGTCTATAAAACAATTTAAATGAATAAAATAACTCACCTACTTCTTCATACTCTTCATATAGAAAAAGTTCTATATGCTTTTCAATCCGATAAAGTTGATAATCTTCCTCAAATATAGGTACATCTCTACCATGGGTCAAATGCTTCCAACTATTATACTTCTTTTTCAAGTAGCTGTAAAAAAATAAACAACTAAAAGTTCATTAAAACTACAGTTCATTTATCTAAATCTTTGCTGAAAGCGTATTCCTTGTTTACATTGTTTTTCATTTTAAACTGTTTAAATAACTTTTTTAAGAGCTGATAATTAAAAAAAGTTAAACAAAGTAATTTTACAAGCGTTATAAAATAATTCTTATATAATTTCAAACTTAAAGCATTTTTTCATGTTAAACTTTATGATAAACAACTTATTTATATAATGTACTTTTATATTTATAAAATAAAAAATAAATATAATTGTAATCAAACAGTAATTAACATTAAATAAGTTTTAAACCTATATTATGTTAATCATTGCTTGATTATTAAACAAGTTTACTTAGTAATTGCATTTTAGTAAAGTAAAAATCAAAAAAATTCAATAGAAAATAAAATAAAATAAAATACTACAATATAAATAAAATAAAAATAAAAATACAATAAAAGTTATCAAAAAAATAAAGTAAAATAAGATTAGTAAAATAAAGTTCACTGAAAACAAACTTTTCATTCAAATGAAAAATAAAAATAACAGTAGCGATTTAGTGAAAATCAAAAACTTCTTTTATGGCTATTTTATTTTATTGTATGGCTTTTTTAGGCTATTGTTTAATAAAAAATAGAGATGTCACATATATTCAATGATTATTCGGTATTCTGCTTACTTGGCTACTTTTTTTACTATTTGGTATTTGGACGAATATTGCAAACTATGTGGCAGTAATAGAAAATTATCCTAACAGAACTTGCTTAAGTTTGATTATTATTTACTTGTTGTGTACACAGTAAGTGGTTGTACACATAGTAAGTTTTTGAAAATTATGTTACATTTATTAGAAACTCGCAATCATTTGCTGTTATCAACTGATAAAAATGTTTTTATTATAACCTACTAGCTAAGACTTTTTTTCCGCTGCCAAATTGCAACAGAAAAAAAAACATGAAAACTGATTATGTATAACTCTATTTAGTTTAATTTTTTATTGTAAAAAATAGTCTGCATATTTATACTTAAAATCTAAGGTAGTAGGTTATGATAAAAACATTTTTATTGTTTGATAACAGCAAATGATTGTGAATTCCTAATAGATTTAACATACTTTCAAAAACTCACTATGTGCACTAGCACTTACTATGTACACTACCAGTAAATAATAAAACTTAAGCAAGTTCTGTTAGGATAATCTTTTGTGCTTGCTGACCACAACTTTTTAGGGTTTGTTGTCCGATTTATGCAAACAGTTTCATATAAAAACTAATTTCATTTGCAATTGGACTTTTCTTTTCCACATCTTCATATGTATGCATATTTTTTGGCCGAGCGCCTAGTCAAATAATTGGTATTAGACAAAATCACTATTTGTGACATCTCTACATAAAACTGTAATAAAACCTAAGATAATGAGCAAATATATATTAATGGGATGGATATGTCTATATTCCTACCCCATCTATATAGTAATAACATACCAAAACTTATACTGTTAATAAAAAAAAGTATAAAGTACAAATAAAAAGAATTAAATAGTTAAAAAATAAATTTAAAAATGGTTGAAAAATTTGCAACTTACGGCATTACAAACTCAGGTATGTTTCTTACTAACTGCTGACCACCCATTAGGACAACTAACTGGATGGATAATTCTAAAAAGCAACCTTGTTCTGAGCACCCCTCTAATCTGATATTTTCATTCATAAAATATTTTCGGTCTCCAGGCCATCCAACAAAATATGAATTTTTGAAAAAACCAACATAAAATACAGAAGAATATGTATTGCAAAACTGAAACCAAAACATTTTCACTGTAAACGACTTCTCAAAGTCACTTTTTGTTCTAGGATTTTCCCAATCTGTTAACTTTTTTGCAATCCATTTGTATAAATTTCGTAGTATGTTAATAATTATCAAACTGATAACACTAGCTGAACATGCTACTAACAATTTAGAGTTTGAGTGAGCTAAAAGAATAAAAACAGCTCCACGATAAACAATAACTCCAACCGTTGCAGCAATAACTAAACACATAAACAACAAAACAACTGATAATTCACCACACACTTTGAATAAATACTCTTTTTTGGAAATAAATGGTTCGATTGCTTTAGTAACTGGGTTAACATGCTTACGGACAGCTGCTTCACAATACTCAGGTCTCAGAGTTTCCTCCTCATAAAAATTCATTGAGTGCCATTTGTATGATAGAATGTGCTGGCGCCTTTTCCAGTACTCCAGATAAAGCACTGACCATAGAGACATAAATAAAGACAACATTGGAGTAGCATCATTATCAAAAACATGAGTTAATTGAGCATACAGACAAGTTTCATTTAAATAAAAATAATTACAGTCTTTATCACATAATGGACACATGTAAAATTGAGAACTGTTTTTCAAAGAACAAATATCTTTAGTTGGCTCAAACCACATTATAGAAAGTCCTCCGTATAAACAGCATAATATTCCCAAAAAAGAAACAGGAATTAAAAAAAGTGTATAAAAACCTAACCAATCAAAATAAAAAGCAACTTTAACACCAAAGTAGTCTTTGATTGCATCAACAGGTTGGTATTTAAAAATCTGCTTAAAAGAACCCCATTCTATATAGAGTTTTTTTCTTGTACTTAAAACTTGCCTTATGTCGCCTTTTGAAATAGGACCATCATGAACAGGATAACAATCAGTAAAAACATTTTCATGCATAAGATAGCTTAGACCATGTTTAATTTGATAATTAGAACACCATGATGTTGTTTCAAGTATATGAAAAACAATTCTTGAGCGATCAGTTTGAGTAAATAATTTATCCTTGTGATTACCATTGTAAAATTCATTTAACCGTGACTTGTCAAATATATCAGCAAAGTAAGTTTTGGTTTTATTGAAGTGTGAGTTTTTTATTATAAAAGGATCATATCTATTCCAATATGCCCAAAGTTTCTTTAAAGTTTTGCTATACCTAAAAAAAAGTATTAAACGAGAAATTTACAAATATTTTTGAAGAAGTAAAGTACTTTTTATTTTGATAAAATAAAATTAATGAAAATAAAATTTAAAAATATAAAACAAAAATCCTAGCCTTTTTGAGCTTTTTTATAACTAAGGACTAGCAGAAATTTATTTGTTTTCAAATTATTTTTTGCATGTAAATTTAAATTACAATAGTAAATAAAATTAAAATTGTTTGCATACTTTTTATTTTTATTTTCATGTGGCTATGTGTTTTTTTTAACTTTTTTTTTTCAGTTAAATATTTTAGAAAAAGATTGTGGTAAGAATATTTTTCAGCACTGTGAATAATATACATATATTTTTAATGTTATTCACCTACCAAGGCCAGGAGGGCCACTACAATATAGGAGAGACTACTTTATTGTGGTTACAACCCTCTCTCAACTCTTTGAAATATGAACCTTGACAAACAAGACTGCTGTACAGAAAAACAAGTTGAGTGCTGTACTTACTAGGGACCTAGTGGGGATTCTCGGAACTTCTCCCATATGAAGTGACTGCTTTAACACTACACCACTACTGCATTAGTATTAGTATAAAACATAAATACAAGTACTCATGTAAAAAATTTTGACAAAAATAGAATCAGACTGTTAACAAATAAAGTTATTATTATAAATATTTAAAAAAAAAATTATAACACATCCTATTTTTTGTAGCTGTAGTATCTATTATTCACATATTGTTATCTATTATCTAAAAATAACATCCAAATATTTTGAATCTATTATTCACATTATTTTCCAATTTTTTTGTATTTATAGCTTTTTTCACATCATTTTACCATATTTTTTTTTATTTATAGCCTTATTCACATTTTTGTATGTGGTACTTCATTTTCTGTTTAGGCTATCCTCTAATAAACTAAACATGTTTAGAGCATTTTTTTACTTAATTCCCTTTTACTTAATTTAACTTTTAATCTTAAATTCCTTTTACTTTTCTCTTATCTGAAATATTTGGTTGAACAATTGTATGAGCCATTTCATATGAAAACATCCAGGATATGCCACCTTAAGTTGTGGAATTTGCTGATTTTAGCGCCACTCAAAGTAATTAAGTTATGATCATTCTTAAAATTTCATGATCATTATGATATGCATTTGTTAAGTTTAACTTAAACCTAGATAAAGTGAAAAATAAGGTGGTCCTTACTTTTGTTGGGTCATTCATACCAAACCACCTAATTGGTGTCATATAAAATAACTTATTGGACCATGGGTATAGTCTTGTAGATTTGTTTTGAAATTTAACAAGTCCATTTAAATGTATAAATTTTTGAAATAATTGATAAAATATGATGGTGAAAAAGGTTTGGTAAACAAAAGAGAAGATTTCCAATTTAGTTGCATAAAAGAAAGAGTTAATCATAGTGGTGGAAATTCAAAGGTATGTATGATGGGGAAAGGTAAACTAGAGATGAAACGATAAATGCTACTTTTATAGGAATATAATAGGTTAAAATGTAATATATTTTGCTAAAAAACTTAGTAACAATTTTTTATTTTATAGATCTCAATAATGCAATCTTTCCAGTACTTGTGTAGAGGAGATTATTTAAAAAGAAATCTGAAAAGATCATAACTAGTTATATAAATATTTATCCCCACAATTTAATTAGAGTAAGGGTAATTAGGGCAAGAATAAAGGTATTTAGTTAAGGGTAGAAGGAGTTTACAAATCTATGATGATAATCATCAGAATAGTAATATCACAATAAAAATCCATAAATTAATATTATTACCATAAATTAACTTTAATATCATTTTGAACAGTCGGAAGATGTAACTTTAAATCCTCAGCAGCATCACATAAAACATCAAATGGAGCATAAACAATCCAAAATTTTGTTTTTTTATCCTAAATATGTAAAATAAATATTTATTAAAAATAAAAACTATTTATTTAATAACCCATCTTCTTGTTAATATAACACAAACGCAAAACATGCAAAACAATTTATAAAAACAAAAATAAATATTTAACTATATATTTAAACTATTTTTTTGTTTTGTCACATTTTTACCACTAATTTTAACCTGTATTTGTAGTTATTTATTACTGTACCCAGAGTATGCAAAAAATAGCTAACATAACTAAATTTCAGACATGAAACTAACTCCAAACATTTATACTTTTGTACTTATGTCAAATAAGGATGCTTTGCAAAAATTGCAATGATTGGAGTCTGGCAACAAAAAAGCCCTAAAACTTTGGCCATAACTACCCCAAATATGAGAGCAACAAGTTAAAAAAATATTTTTTTTACTATTTTTAACCGAAGCTATATTAATTCATAAATTTTAAACTACAAATTTTTATATGGCCATAAGTATGTATAACTTTTGAATGTTAAAAGATTATTGCATCAAACTTAAAATTTATCAATGAATTTAATTATTCCATTATTATTTCATTATATTTCCAAAATATCATGCCCGATAGTTTAAGGTGCTGTTTGCAGGAAGTAGCTACTTTTAACTACTCCAGGTCAAGTCAGGTTCAGGACCATCATGATCACCCTGTTACTGGTATTATGTAACCAGTACCACCTGCCCTATACCCTGCTGCCTTGTAGAGTGTGCTTTTTCAAAAGCTAGGAGAAACAAACTCCAACCTGAAAATCCCCTGCCTTGGGGCTCTTGCTTGTTAAAGACTAGAGATGGTGTCTCAATAAAAACACTCATCTTGGGCAGATGTTAACTGCATTCAGCAACTGTCTTGTAGGAGGCCTCCTAGGCAAAGACTTTAGGAGTAAGCAGAATAATTCTGTTGACCCTTCTTTATCTATTAGGCAGGCATAAATGTAAACCTGTATTACATTGTTTCCTGCCTAGGATGATAAATGCTGGATCTTCTTGACTCTTCTCATATGTTTTTGCCAGTGCCTCCTTGATTGTGACTATGCAACTCTTTCTGTTATATCCAAATGAATACACAGCTCTAAAACTCAGTTCTCATTGCTTGGCAGGCCGTGCTTTATCTATGAATGAGTCAAGTTCTCTTCAAATTAAATATGTCAAAAGGAAATCAAAATATTAAACATAAAAAACCATCACCATCACCTTACTGTTTTAATATATCTTTTACTAATGTTCATGGTCTACAAAGCAATCTACCATCAGTTGAATCTTACCTCTCACAAAATTCACCAGACTTGCTTAGTGAGACTAATCCAAATTCTCAAAAGTCACATGCTTGCCTTAGGGGTATACATACACATCAATTCACCTATTTGTCATGAAATCAGGTTAGAAATCCTCTGAACATTCATTTATGTGCTTCCGCTTAGCACCTCTTCACTCTATCACCTTTCTCTTTGTTGTTTATCTTTCTCCTTTTTCCCAAGACTGCACTCTTTTAGACATAATTTCTGATCAAATTGGTTATGCTCTCTCTCTCTCTCTCTTTACCCCTCCGCCAATATTGTTATTACTGGTGACTTTATTGCTCATCCCACTGAATGGTTTGGCTTTAACGCCACTGACCCTGCTGGCACTAAAGCCTATAACTTCTGTATTTCTCAATCTCTTACTCAGATGGTTAACTTTATGACTTGTTTTCCTGGCAACCCTAATCATTTGCCTTCACCCCTTGATTTATGTCTGGTCTCTGATCCTAGCTTGTGTTCAGTTTCTCCTTTTTCTCCATTAGGTGGTTCTGACCATGCAATGATCTCTTTAAATCTTTAATCTCAAATTCATTTTTGGAATCACCACTACTTACTACTACCTTATAGCTGATTGAGAAGCTTTTCTTGATTTTCTTCATGACGGTGCTTGGGCTGATGACTTTTCCCTCTCAGCTAAAAAATGCGTCTCCAACATAACCCCCTCTATTAAAGCAGGAATGGATGCTTTTATTCCTTCTTGTCAGTTCCAAGCCTTATTCTACTCCATGGTTTTCACCCTCTTTTGCAGCTGCTGTATCGAATCATATTTTTTTTTTCATCTTTTTCAAAAGAACAACTCTCTTAAGAACAAACAGCTATTTATTATTGCAAGAAATCAATGTAAAAAGGTACTGTCAGATGCTAAGCTCCATTATTCTCAGTTTACTAAATCTTATCTCAGAAGTTCTAGAAGATCTCAGAATCTCAGAATATATCTCAGAAGACTCTAGAGATTTTTGGAAAACAGCATTGTTAACAAAGGAAGGTTGAACATTTCATCTCTCATTCATGAGGCTGATCTTATTACCTCTCCCAAGGATAAAGCTAAACTATTTGCAAAGAACTTTTTTTCTAATTTGACTCTTGAATCTTATGGCAATTCTCTTACTTCTATTTCAATTAAACAGGTCGACCCATTGTTAGACATTCAAATCACTCCAATTTCCATTGCTAAAGTCATATCTTGATTAAACTCTTCTACGGCTTGTGGTCCAGACAACATTTTCATAAGTGCTTGACTGAGTCTTGTTTTCCTGCCTGCTGGAAAATGGCATCTTTTATTCCAATTTTCAAAAACTCTGGTAAACATTCTAACCCCTCCAATCATTATCCAATCAAATCCAAATAAAGATTTTATTGTGCATTAGATAAAAGTGGAGACACTTGGGCTATTGCTCTTGACATATCTAAGGCTTTCTACAAAGTTTGGCATGTTGGTCTTCTCCATAAGCTTGTTTTGTGTATCTGGAAAAGTTTTTGAGATTATCAAATTGTTTCTTTCTAAGCCCTTTATTAAAGTTATCCTCAAAGGCAAACACTCTTCTTTATTTCCAATAACTTCTGGGATACCTCAAGGTTCTATCCTTGGTCCTATTTTGTTTCTTACATACATTAATGATCTTCCCAACAACTGTACATCTAAAGTAGCTCTTATTGCTGAAGACTCAACTTTATACTCCTGTTTTGCCAAAAAGTCTTCATTTTTTGATCGCTTAAAACAGGCAGCCAATCTTGAATCTGATCTCACTTCTATAACTGATTGGGGCTCACAGTGGCTTGTAAAATTAAACTCTAACAAAACTCAGTTATTTACTGCAAACAACTATTGCAGTACTGTCGACATTCTTATATTGATGAACAGCAACCCTCTCACTGAGTCCTCTTCTTTACATCTTCTTGGATTATCATTTACTACTGACCTTTCATGAAAACCATATATACAATTGATTGCTAAATTAGCATCTGTTAAGGTTGCTTCTCTTTATTGTGCTCGCCATTTTCTCTCTCTTGATTCCGTTCTCCACCTATACAAATCTATTATTCGTCCTTGTATAGTATACTGTTGTCATATTAGGGCTGGTTCTTCTAATGATAATCTTTCTTTTCTATATAAGGTCCAAAAATGCATTGTACACATAGTTGGGCCCAGTCTATCTGCTTGCTTGAGCCACTTTCCTATCATTATAAAGTTGCATCTCTTTCTCTTTTCTACAAATACTATCATGGTGCTGCTCGAAGGAGCTTTCATCTCTAGTTCCATCGAGCAAAACTCATTCTCCCTTGACTCATTCATCAAAATCTCATTCTTTTACTGTATTTATCCCTGCATGCTCCAAAAACTTTTGTCTAGCTTTTTTCCTGGCACTTCAACCTTTAAGAACCTCTCCCATCTTCATGTTTTCCTGACTCACACAACCTTCAACTTTTATATATACATATATATATATACATAATTTTTATATATAAAATAATTTTTATATGTGAGTGTGTGTGTATATATATATATATATATGTATATATATATATATATATATATACATATATATATATATGTATATATATATATATACATATATATATATATATATATATATATATATATATATATATATATATATATGTATATGTATATATATATATATATATATATATATATATATATATATATATATATATATATATATATATATATATATATATATATAACTACCAATTTGATAATAAACAATATAATGAAAAAGGTATGCCAAGCAAAAAAAAAAAAAAAAAAACACATAGTTACAATATAGCTTCAACATAGTTACAATATAGCAATTAAATATTTCTATTATCTAACTTTGTACAGTTAAAAAAATCTTGACAAAAGCATTAAACATAGCACTACTGATGAAAATAGTGAAAGGCCTCTAGTGCTTTATTATCATTTATATATATATATATATATATATATATATATATATATATATATATATATATATATATATATATATATATATATATATATATTTTAAAGAAATAAATCTTTTTTCAAATTTCTAAAATTCAATTAGTGTTTTTTTTTGCTTGGTATACCTTTTTCCACAAATTTGCAAGCAACCACTAATTAGAGTTGGAAGTTACTGGAAGAGAAAAGATGAAGATTGTAGAGCAAAATATCGATTGACAGACGACTTAAAGAATTCCAAATTATATGAATCAGGAAAGCATGATGAAGGAAGCGAATTCCAAAGAACTGATGTTTGAGGGAAAAAACTAGACAAATAAGAGTTTTTAGAGAACTTAGGAACAGTCACAATAAAAGGATAAGACTTAATTGAATGACGGGTAACACGAGAATGAATTTTAGTAGATGGCACAAGAGACGCTAGCTCTTTACAGCAGTGCCCATTATAGTATTTGTAGAAAAGAGGTAGTATCATCAGCGAACAATGCCACCTTAGATGTGAGAATGTCTGGAAGATCGTTAATGTAAATTAAAAAGAGTATAGGGCCTAGGATAGAACCTTGAGGAATCCCTGAAGTTACAGAACAAGAAGAAGAATGCTGGCCATTGAGGACAACTTTTATACTATGATTGGAAAGGAAGGATTCAGTAATCTTAAAGATGTTACCAGATACACCATAAGTAGAAAGCTTATGGAGAAGACCAGCATGCCAAACTTTATCAAACCCTTAAGAAATGACAAGAGAAACGGCCTTAACATCTCCACTAGACCAGTTCAAAAAAAATATTTTTCAATAATTAAGTGGCTCGATGTTTAAATGTTGTTAATTGATGAAAAAAAGTAAATCATTAAAGTTTTAAAGCATTATTCCAATATTTAGTAACAGCTCAATTAAGTTTACTTTTCAATGGGGTACTAAAATAAAATAAAAAGTTCCTTAAAAGTAGGTCAACCTGGTACTCAATGGAAGCAAAATAATATATAAATTTCATAAATAATAATTGTTTTATAAAAAATAAATTAAAAATTTTTTATTTTTATTAAAAACTTGTAAAAATGTACTTTTTTTATTTCTAGTTAAAAACCATAGTTTTTGTGCAATTAAATCTAAAATAATGATTGTAGTATAAAATTATCATTTTTTTTGAAATTTTTATATAATTTTGCTAATTTTAAGACCCAACATGACATACTTTTGAAAAAACTTCTTTTTTTTAAAATAATAGGGACTTGTTAAAAAGTAAAGTTAATTGAGCTGTCCCTAAAACACATTATTTAAGTTAGCAATTTTGAACTAATTTTCCTGACCACAGGCTGGAATACAAGACTCTGATTAGCACTTGTTAAATAGTTTTGAATGTATAGACAACCGCCCAGAAGAACACTTCTGCAAAGCTATAACAGATAAGTTGTCTGGGCCACAAGCTGTAAAAGAGTCTAGGCAGGAAATCACTTTAGATACAGAAGCAAAGGCTAGAATGCAACTAGTGAAATCAAGAGATGATATCAATGAAAAGTTCTTAGTAAACAATTCAGCTTTGTCTTTAGGTGAGATGACAAAGTCTGAACAATACAAGAGGGTGGAATAACAGATTTGCCCTTACTACTGATACTGTTAATGATTCTCGGGAAGTCACGAGAGTCTAATTTTTGTGATGAAATACGAGATTTCATGACCTGAAAATAGCGGGCTTTGGCTTTAGACAAAACCTTTTTACTATGGTTCCTAGCAGTAATAAACAGACATCTGTTTTCTGGAGAATTGTTTTGCTGATAGATATATAAAAGTAATGGTTTCGATTGGAAATTGCAGCAGCACAATGTGAGGAAAACCATGGAGAAGAGTAAGGCTTGACCTGGAAATGTCGAGAGGGAACTAAATGATTCCATGCCAGCTTGAATCCACAAAGTTATGTAGGAAGCACATTTGTCAACAGGAAGACAAAAGATTTCTACCCAAAGGCCATCTCAAAGAAAATCACGTAAAGAGTTCTAGTCAGTTTAAAGATAGTTGTAAGAGGTACAATGATAGGGGGATTCAGATGATGAAGAAGAATGAGATAATAGTTTTAGAGAGATCAAACTGTGATCAGAGGCCCCTAAGGGTAAATGTGGAGAAACTGAGCACTGACTATGATCAGAAACAAAACATAAGTGGAGTAGGAAGGTAAATGATTCCGGTTGTCTGGAAAGTGAGTTGGAAAGTTGACTATTTAAGTTAGGGATTGAGAAAGGCAAAGGTTGTGGGTTTTAATGCCTGCAGAGTAACTGACACTAGAGCCAAGAGAGAATTCTTCTCTAATATTTGAGTTTGTATTTCTAAATTATAAACTTATTAAAACACATGTATTTCACACAAAACATGGAACAATGGAACAATTACAAAATTTTTAATGACAAACTTCATAAAAAACTCCTAATATTTGTCCTCCTTTTGCCTCAATCCCATCCAATATTCGCCAGTGAATAGATTCATAAAGTTAGTTATAAAATCCTGGGGTATGTTGTGCCATTCTCTTTGAAGTACTTCAAAACAATCTTCAGCATTTTGGGGAGCATGTTCGACCTTCTTTCTATCCAGGTAATCCCAAGTATGATTAAATATATTCAAAACTGGACTCTTGGGAGGTAAGGTCATCAATTTCAGTACTCCTTCTTCTGCCATTTCATTTAAATAAATTTTTGTCACTCGGGAACAATGTTTTGGGTCATTGCAGAATAAAATTATGACCTATTAGTCTCATTCTGGATAATACAACATGGTGCTTTAGGATATCTACATAACGTTCCCTGGTGAGTCGCCCTCCTATTTTGATCAAATCACCTACTTCAGATAAAGATAAACAGCCCCAAACTTGTAAAGAGCCTCCTCTGTGTTTATTAGTAGGGTTTAAACACTCGGGCTGATAGGCTTCTTCAATTCTTCTTCAAACATATTGGCGCCCTTTTGTTCCAAAAATTTCGAATTTAGACTCATCAGTGTACAGAGCCCGATTAAAAATTTCCTGGGCCCAATCATTGTGTTGTTTTGCATATTTAAGTTGTTTTTCTTTATTGCCACATGGTAATAATGGTTTTTGATTTGCAACACACCCAATTTAAGTAGGTGCCGTCGAATAAAAGAAGAGCTGACATTTTCCCCAGTTGCTGTGTTAATGTCTTTGCCAGCTTGGTTGATGCTTTTTTTGTATTTCTTATAGATAGTGTTTTTAAATATTTATTGCCATCTTTTGTTAGCTTAGGAAGTCTACCACTTTTCTTTCTATCTTCAAGGGAGCCAGTTTCTCTAAACTTTTTAATGATTTTCGTAACAGCATTCTTTGAATATCCTGTTTTGGATTTAGTTGTTATGACACATCGTTTTAATAAATAAACATACAAATCCCTCATGTTTTCTCATTAATTTTGTTTATTTATTCAAAATAATATATTCTTTCAACTTTTCTTAAATATTAATAAACTTAAGTACGCTTTAAAAATATTAAATAGGAAAAAAATTGTAAATACGTCTAATTAAACAAGTGGTCTAAAATTTATTCACAGTACTGTATATATAAACAGGCATGTGTATATTTACAAATATATGCAGATACATGTATATATAAAAGTAACAAAATATATTAAAAGAATAGATAAAATTATGGGAAATTAAACAAAATACAAAAATTTATAGAATAATCAACTTTGCTTAGTATTCTCTAACAGCAAAGTTTTTTTTTAACCTCTAGTATCAACCAAATAGGGGTTGATACTAGAAGTAAAAAATAATGTGATATATCTTTGAAATTTTAGTTATAAATGTGTTTTTGTTTTCCAGTAAGTAACTAATGTAAAATGTGATGTATCTTTGAAATTATAATTATTTATTTTTATTGCTTTTTCAGTTATTAACTAATAAAAAATGTGATATATTTTTGAAATTGTGGTTATATATGTTTCTGTTGTTTTTCGAGTTATTAGCAGAAACTGTGAAGTATCTCTAAAATTATACCTATTTATATTTATTTTTTCAGTTTGAATTTTATGACACTTGTGATTATAAGTAACTAAATATAATAAAAATAGAAACTTATAATTATTGTTTAATATTAATATTTTATTAAGATTCTAATAAGATTTTAATAAGATTCATATATCATGAAAAATAAAACATTTTTATTATATTTGTTAAATTCTTTGTTATTAAAATTAAAATGGAAATTTTAACTTTATTAAGTTTTAATTTTAAGTTTTTCATACATTAAATGAAGGTAGCTGAGGAAAAGAAAAAAATTTGTTTGATACAAATCAAGAAATTAAGAAAAAAATAAAGTGGCTGGGGTAAAAGATTTTTTCTTTCATTTTCCTTCCTTTTCACTTAAAGCTGTGACCTTCAAAGTAGTAATGAAAAAAAGGTACTCCCCACTAACGCCACACTCTCACTCTTATTAAACTAATGAAAAAAAATTTGAATGTGATTTCTTTACCTGTTTTTTCCTTAAAAACTATCATTAGGACATAAAATGCAGGTGAGCGTTTATGTCTGTATAACTTCAGGTTTTAATGCATTCAATATTTAAAGATTGATTTTATTAGCAAATAAATATTTGTAATAAAGTTTCAACTTATTTGAATACTGAAATGGTAATAAACAAAATGAATAATAGAAGAAAAACAAGAACATATAGTAAAAAACTTAAACACATTAAAGTTTCCCAAAATTACCATTACACTAATTAATATAAAATTTCTAAATTCATTTTTAGATCTGCATAAAGAACAAATTCTAAAATGAGCTTTAAATGAAAATTGTGAGAAACGAATTAAGAATGTAAACAAAAATCTAATAATTATATCAACATGATGTATGCAATTGATTGACTGCAAGTTTAAATTTGATGTATTTTTGTAGGGTCCATATTTTATAAGAAAAAATTACAACTTTTTCTGATTGAGATATTATTTTTATTTTTGTTTATTCTTCACGGAGGTGAAATGAATGCAAATCTACAACAAATGAAGAAAATATTGCAGAAATACATGAAATTTCTTTTACTGAAAAATTTTGAGTCTCTCTGCAGTCCATGGCATCCACATAAACATAAAGGCTTATTTATAAGCCTTTATGTTAATGTAAATACCATGGACTCTAAAGACTGCTTTTTGAAAAAAAGGTATTCAAAACTAAAAATCCTTGAAACTAAAAATCCTTAAAACTACAAATACTCAAAACTAAAAATCTTTTAACTATAATGCGTCAAATGCTGACTAGTTGACTATAACTTGAAAAACATCTTTTCTTTTGCGAGGAAGAATCATCTCTGTATATGTACTTTATATATAAAAACTATATTTATCACTTAGAATATATGCATAGTTATGCAATATGATATTTTGCATATTTTTTTCACTTTTAAGGCCAGTACAAAATTAAACGCTTTATAAATTTCTAGTAATAATCTTATTATTTAAACTTTCAGTAATAGTTAATGTTGTGGAGATAAAGCGCCAGGCAATATCTATGACAGCCGGTACAAATTAATTAATGAACAAGTTAATTCAGTTACTAAATAATGTAACATTAATAATAAGCTTTCTTGGTTTTTCTCTTGTTTGTTATTGCTTTTAAGTCGACCGATTGCAAGTTTGATTTGAAGTTTTTAACTGTAATAGATTGAACAACTTCTGCTGGTAGACTATTCCATCCATCAAAAGCCTTGTTGCAGAAAAAATATTGCCTTCTCAAACAATTTGTGACCAATTCAGGGTTCATTTGATGTTTTTCTTCTCTAATGTTAGATGCAGGACCTTATGAGCAAATAGAGTTTATTGTTTGATTTTGTTTAATACCAATTATTTCAATACCTTTAAATATTTTGAATTGCTAGATCAAGTTGCCTCTTACCCGCCTAGTCTCCAAAGAAGTCAAACTCAAAATTTCCAATCTTTTTTCATACTCAAGATCTCTTAGTTCCAGTAACATTTTTTTTAGCTCTTTGTTGAACTTTTTCTAGTTATATAATATTTTTTGTATAATATTAACTCCATGCTTGAATCAAAAACTCTAACTTATGGTCTAACATATGTACAACACAGTGTTTTTATTAGATCTTTATCCTTGTACTTGAATGTATTATTTAGTAGTGACAGCATACTATTTTCTTTACTAGCTGCATATTTTACTTGTGTGGCCCATTTCAAATCACTTAATATATAAACACATACATAAACACATGTCTTTTTCTAGTTTTTCATTCTTTTTCTGATGAAAAGAATGATATATTATTAGGAATTAATTTATTTTGTGGTTTAAGTCTGTAAATGTCACCAATTTTCATATTATTATTAACAAAAAAAAAAACAAAAAAAAAACTATCAGACAAACAGTATAATTTGTGTTGAATAAAATTGAAAACAAAATAACAAATACTTTTGTTCAGGTGAAAAAAATGAATTCGTAAATAAGCAAATAACACAAGTTAAAACTTTAGAAATTAAACATAAAATTTTTTTTTAAATGTTAAAAAAACTTATAATGGAAAATTAGGGGTAATGTATATAGTTTAAATAAAAGAGCTAACGTCTCTTAAATAAAAGAGCTAACGTCTCGAAAGAGCTAACGTCTCTTGTGCCATCCACTAAAATTCATTCTCGTGTTACTCGTCATTCAATTAAGTGTCATCCTTTTTCTGTGACTGTTCCTAAGTGCTCCAAAAACGCTTATTCGTCTAGTTTTTTTCCTCGAACATCAGCTCTTTGGAATTCGCTTCCTTCATCTTGCTTTCCTGATTCATATAATTTGCAATCTTTTAAATCGTCCGTCAATCGTTATCTTGCTCTACAATCTTCATCTTTTCTCTTACAGTAACTTCCAACTTTAATTAGTGGCTGCTTGCAGCCTTGTTGGAAGCGAAGATGTTTAAAAAAAAAAAAAAAAATAGGCTGTATTCATATTCATTTACTAGTTCAAATACTTAATGTAGATTCTCATAGGTTCCCTAAATTGTTTTGTACTTTTTGTACAAAATAAAGATATTAAATGTTCAAAATTTACCTCATTATTTTAAAGCCAGTTTATAAATAAATTGTAAATGTTGATCTTTACTTTATATTTTTTTCATGAAGCTATACTGTTAAATAGTTTAAATATATAAACTAATTCCATATATACATAGTATTTTAAAAGTTAATGTCTATTATAGTTCTGAATAAAACTTAAAATTTTATAACTTTTTTTTTATAAAAAATTATTGTATTATATACGTAACCACAACTGATTTTTATGGTTACAAAAAATACTATAATACTTAGATCAATTTTTTAATTAGTAGAATAGAATATTAAAAATAAATTTTATTACATGGTTTTGAATATCTGTGCAATGTCATTTGGGAATGGAACATTTATTAATTTATTTTATTTATTGAGATGACACCTTTTCATTTCATCAGCCTGATGAAGTGAAACAATGCCAATCTGATGCTGACATAAAAGATGTAAGAAAGATATCGAGACAATGCCGGTGTGTTATTTGGGCAATATGCAAAAGATTATTAGTTATAAAAGAGTTGTGTGAGTTGTTTAAAATAAATTTGAAAAAAATCTTAAAGTGGCTCACATGAGAGTATAATCAAGTAATATATCTATTATATGGGATATTTAATTTTTAATATTTTTTAGAAGCTTTAAATAATTCATAATTTAATTTGTTTTTAATTTCATCTAATAGTTACTTTTTAAGAATAGAATAAGCAATTACACTGAACAACCAAAACCATTCTGTGACATAAAATGGTTTTGATTGTTCAATTAAACTAGCCATAAAAATTTTCAAAAAGTAGCCATTTTAACAATTATTATATGAACCATATTTATGTTACCTATACTCAAACAGTTTCAATTTATAAAAAAAGATTACTAAAAACGTTTCTAAAAAAACTTGAATAAAAAAAGCATTAAAAAATTGTTTAAAAACTTACATAAAGCAACAACAAAAAACTTATGTACGATAAGAATAAAATAATTAAGGAAAACTTACATTTGACAAGATCGCCTTTTTAGATAATTTAAGTCTTTTCCTTAGCAAAGCTTCAAAGAAACTGTGCCTTTTTTGACTTTTACTTTTATCTCCATCATTATCAGCTGCTAAAACTAAATCAATGTGACAACTTTTTCCATAACTTAATACTTGGTCATTATCATGATAATATGAAGAGCCAACTTCTACGTTAACATTATAATTATTTTTTTGATTTTCATAATTAATAAAGTTGACAGCTTCTGGAATTTCTTTTGTCATATTATTAAACATTGTACTGAAATTTAGAAAAATCATTTAGAAAAAAATTGAGCATTTTTTGGAATTTAAAAGCATAAACAACAAAAATAACATAATATTTTAAGAAATGTGTAAATAAATTTTATTCGTGTTTTAGATGTCTTAAACATGTCTTGTGTCCACTGGGTTAACAAAAAAAATTCTTTATTTTAAGGGAATATTAATTTTGTTACAAAATTAAACTATGTTCTTAAGTGATGCAATGCGTAAAAATTTAGATTACATTGAATGGTTTTTTTTAATGCCTCTATTTAACAGTGTTTTACTAAACTTTTAATGAATTAGAACCTAATTAAAATAAATTTAAAAGTTTAGTAAAGTTTAATTTAACACAATGTAAAAACTTGTCATCAACAAAGAAATTTTCTAAGTATTTTAAAATTTCTGAAATTACAATTATTACTTTATATATTCGTATTTTATTTTGAAAAAATAAATATAACAAACTAGTAACTTATACCTTTAATACACTTACTTTGATATTCGTCGATGCTATTTTTTATAAAAAGTATTATTAGTTTTTATTACATTGTATTAATTTGTATCACTACACATTTGAGTAAAAAGAATAAAAATTAATTTATGAAATTAAATAAAGAATAAAAATTAACTAATTTATGAAATAGAAGATAAAAAGATAAGATTTTTTAAAAAACAGATTTAAAAAAGTTATTCAGTGTGACCTTGATCATATTAATTTATTTATTTTTCTTTGAATTCAAATACAATGAATTAGATTAACTATGATGTATGAATATGTTAAACTAAATTTAAATATAAATAAATAATTTTAAAATA
This sequence comes from Hydra vulgaris, assembly GCF_038396675.1. Taxonomy (NCBI): domain Eukaryota; kingdom Metazoa; phylum Cnidaria; class Hydrozoa; order Anthoathecata; family Hydridae; genus Hydra; species Hydra vulgaris. The sequence goes on along the minus strand of NC_088932.1, from coordinate 20,866,204 downwards.
AATTATGTATAAACTTAAATATAAATAAGTTTAACAACTAACTTAGTCAACTAAATACGTGTTTAAGACGTCTAATGAACGTGTTACAGTATTAATACGTATTTTAGACGTCTGAACCACGTCTAGTACCCTCTAAGAATAATGAAGGCGGACGGGTATTTCAGGTACTCCAGGCAAGTCCGTAAAAGACGGTTTCAATAACATTTATTTCGCATTAGAGATGTTTTTTAAGGACTTACTTAAAGGGGTGCCTGATATACACTTTTGCCATAATGAATATGTTTGTCTGTCTAAAACTTAATTTATTACTTAAATTAAAAGTATAAATTTTAATTTTAACTAAATACAAAAAATTTGTATGCTTTCAATGCTTAAAATACGAGTTTAAAATTTTTATATTTTCAATTTTATTTCTACAATTTTATTTATTAAACAAAATTTTTATAATTAAACTTTGAATACCGTATTTTTTTCGTTCGCTGATTCTAAGTTAAACATGATAATTATTTTGCGAAGCATTTAATATTATCAAGTTTTCGATATGCGTAAAGTATGAATAAAATTTGTTAAAGATTATCGAACTATTTTTTTATTTTAAATTTAAAATTGGCGCGAGTAACAATATCACGTGAGCTCAACACGTTTTATCACGTGATTATTAAAATATCGATACACCTACTCGATGTAGTAAAAAAATGCATAACATTAAAAAAGACAAACAATAAAAAAAACTGTTTTATAAACTTTTTTATAAAAGCTATTCATAACATTTTTATATATTTAGATTTCTTTTCTCTGCATAATATTAAAAAAGACAAACAATAAAAAAAGTTTCATAATTTTTTTTGTAAAAGCTATTCATTGCATTTTTAAATATTAAGATTTCTTTTCACTTCCTCAATTTTTTGAAGAAACTTTTTTTTAAAAATTGAAATTGATTTTTTTCATTACATTAGTTTAGATTACAATTTATCAGAACAGTGATACAATTTTTAAAGGGCATGCAGGTCTATAAAGTATGAAGAACTCTGACAACGTGCTCTACATCCACATCATACATGAGCTAGATAATTTACAAAACATATATATATATATATATATATATATATATATATATATATATATATATATATATATATATATATATATATATATATATATATATATATATATATATGTATCATATATATATATATATATATAT
>NC_088932.1:20827500-20862500 GCF_038396675.1 Hydra vulgaris | reverse complement strand
TCTTGTAGTTCCAAGCCAAGAATTTTAAGTCTATTATAATATGAAAAGTTATTTAGGTTAGCAATTCTCTTGGTAAAACGTCTTTGCAGTCTTCCTCTACTTTGTTCATTTCAGTGCGGTTTGGCAACCAAACCGGAGTGCAATATTTTAAGTTTTATGTAGTCAGTGTAGGCTTTTACGATAACACGTAGATCACGAATTTTAAAACACCTAAGGATTAAATATCCTCAAATGTTTGATGCACGGACGATATTCGAAATATGATTGTTGTAGTTTAAGTAAGAACCCATGGTTACACTAAGATCTTTTGGGTTTGTAGACCAGGTTAAAATATGATCTACTAATTGATAGTTGTACCTTTGGTGCTATTCTACGAGTAAAACACTTATTACTGGCTACTTTTAACAGTCATGTTTTTTAGACCAGAGATAAACTTTATAAACGGCAAAGGCAAAAAAGGGACTGTAATCGGCATTCTTAAATGAGCAATATAGCTTGATATTTTCAACATATAACATTAGAGAGTAATTAAGATTTTTCACTATAGAAGGTAGATCATTAATATATAAAAAAAATAACGTTGGACCCAAAGCGCTACTCTGTGCAACTCCATTTAGGTTGCTGGTCTGATTTGATAATGAGTTTCCAACTAAATCCCTTTGATATCTATTGGAAAGATATGTTGATATCTAATTAAGGAAGTTATCTATTATACCGTACATTGCAAGTTTTTTTAAAAGTTTTGGATGAGGTACAAATGCTTTTTAAAATCAATGCACACCACGTCAGTAATTAAATTGCTATCTATAGCTTTATTCCAGTCATTAGTTGACTTTAGAAGATTTGCGCACGTCGATCTTTTGGATAAAAAGTCGTGTTTATTAGATGTTATTAAATTATTTATATAAGGATAATCAGCAATACCTGAACTAACAATACTTTCCATGACACGACAGCTTGTAAATGTGAGGGAGATGGATCTATAGTTATTAGGATTTGAAGTGGAACCTTTTTAAAAAATAGTAGAAACAGAAGCCTGAAGTTTTGGTAACGAGCTTGATTTAAAACTTGATTCGAATATATACGAAAGCGGAATACATATTATATATGCTGACTGTTTTAAAAATATACTTCTTATACCGTCAGGTCCAAATGATGTGCTAAGTTTTGGATTTTTTAGTTTTTGATAAACAACCTTTGCTGAATATAGGAAATCCATCTTAATATATTCACTAACAAAAGTATTTGTTTTAGGAAAATTTCCGTTATCAACCGTAAAAACACTTCCAAAGCGTTTGTTAAACACTTCAGCGATCTCAACACTGCTAGTAGTAAAGATGCTAATGGTTTTTATAGGATATATTTTTTGGTGTAGATTTTTATTTACGTAACTAAGAAACTCGAATTATTTTCTTTAACCAATTTTAGTTTCACATTTTTGTGGTGTGTGGATTGTAATTAAATGGTAGAATTAAATTGTAGAGTTAAATTGTAAAATTAAATTGTTGAGTTAAATTGTAGAATTAAATTGTAGAATTAAACTGTAGAATTAAACTGTAAAATTAAATTGCAGAATTAGAATAATACTAAATAATAGTGAAGTATTACTTTTAGTTTGCAATGAGTCAGATTTAAGCTTTCAAATAAACTGTTTAAAGTTAATTTACAACCGATTTATTCACATAATATCAGGGCCAACAACACGGAAGGAGGAGGAGAGGGGCTAAGGCGAATGTTACCTTTACCCCACCACCAACAACAACACAACTTTTTCTCTAAAGGAACTTTATTTCTATTTTATTTTTGAAAATTCTAGATATTTTCTTGACTTTTTTTTAGAAATTAAAAATTATGCCCCTCCACTACGAGACCTGTGTTGTCGGCCATAAATATGATAGAAAAATTATGAAAAAAAAATCCTAAATATTTTCATAACAAACAACTTTTTGACGTGTCCCTCGTTTCTAGTATTAAATTTAAGTTACCAACACAAACATTGGAAAGTATGGCAATTCAAAACTTTTTCCTCCTTAAACGAAACAAACGTAAAAGAACGCATTTAACACCATATTTTAGAACCTCAAATATTCAAAGATTTCAATTTTACTAAAATTTTTAACAATGGAGTATATTTTAAGAAGAGCAAATTTGCTCAAATTCGTTGAAAACTTTGAAATATCTTTTTTGGAAACTGATAGAATAGAAACTTTATTTTTCAATTTTTTATAATATTATATGAATAATTGATTTTATGATGAAATTAAATAAAAATAATTACATAATTTTCATTACTACAAGTTTCATATTTACTACTAAAAGTTTTAATTAGTAAAAATTATGTTGTTATTTTTATTTAATCTTGTCAAAAAAACAATTATATAGCTCTAATATCATTCATCGAGCACTCTTGCTGATTATATACCCACAACAAAATTAAATTCATACACAGCAAAATCCAAGATTCTTGGTTAAAATTTTTTGTTCTTATTTTAAGAACTTGATTTTTATTTTATGAACATTTCTCCCCTGTTTTCCCTCTCCCACTATTTTATAGACCCTTCATTTATGATTTTATTTAATCAAATAGTCTAATCCATTTGATTGCCATTAAGACTAAAATACCAACCAGAAGGAGTCATATACTTCAAGAATTCTATAGAGTTTGCAGTTAACAAGTGCGATTTTTATATCTGCGAATCTGAATAAATATAATCTAGTGTAAATGCGAATTTTTTGTAAGGGCGAAGTAGTTGCAAAATAATATAAGTGTTAAAGTGCAAGCATAGGTGCAAACATACATTAGTGCAGTTTAGTTTGAAGAGCTCCAAAGCTGTGCACTTTTTTATAATAAATAAAACAAAAATGAATATACACCTAGCTACCTAGCTACGAGCAGCCGTGGCGCAGTAGTTAGAGTTCTGACTCAGAACCCAAAGGTCCCGGGTTCGGCGCCGGCTTTAGCCCAATAAGCGACATTGGTAAAGGAGGAGGCATGAACTTCTAGTTAAATGCTCTCCCACGGTGCTCCGTGATAAGACCGTAAGGACGCAATGTAAAGTAAATAAAGAAAACAATACTTTTCAATTAGTAAATTTAATATTAATAATTAGTTTTGTTTTTTTTACATTTTTTTATCCTTATTTTTATAATATGATCAAATAAAATGCACCAGAACAAAGTTATTAGAAATTGAATGCTAAATTTACTCAAAAAAGGACCTGGGTAAATAAATTTTCGATTGACATGGAAATTTATTGTTGATTTTATATTTAATTTTATATTTTTATTTGAAAAAATCTAACAGTGTTACAAATTCACAAATTGTTTCTAAAGTGAGTAGTTATATTTTCAAAACTGCAATGTCCTAATCGGTTGTCCTATAAGTTTTCTATGCTTTTTAAAATTGTTTGTATGCTTTTTTTTATTATTGTTTAATTCAGATTGTTGGCGAAATAACTCGTGTATTAAAGTTTTCTGTCACAGTTGACTCAGCGAGAGTAAGCTTGACTGAAAAAATTGACACACTTTTACATTATGGAATACTCAAGTTGGTAGTTCCTCGCCCACTGACACTCAAAGCAAATACAGGTGAGTATGCATGAATACACAACCCTCAGAATTAGGAAAAATAAAGTGGAGAATAAATTGCCGACCTTAAACTGTTGCAGGTCGGCATCAGATTACAATTGGCAAACAAAAAACCATTTTTACAAAGGTTTCACCATAAAAGATGAAAATGTAGTCAGCAAAAAATTGCTTTTTTGAAAAAGTTGGTTTTCGCTTAGTTAGGGTTAGGTACAATAGTATATTTTAATCATTTAATAATTAAATAAGAAATGTGTTTTTAGATACTAAAATTAAGCACTTAATGAAGTACTCGGTACAATATAACCACAAGTAGCCTCCTCATCCGTAGTGGCCTTCTCGGCCTTAGGGAGATAAATTACAAAAACAAAACAAAAAATTATTCCCAAATGAAAGTTCTTACTAAAAAAGACTCAAACTGGACATATTTTTTAGAAAAAGCTGTAAGTTTGTATGATCTTATGAAAACACTTGAATATATATATATGTATATATATATATATATATATATATATATATATATATATATATATATATATATATATATATATATATATATATATATATATATATATATATATATATATATATATATATATATATATATATATATATATATATATATATATATATATATATATGTATATATATATATTAAAGTAAGGATTTCTAACATTTTAAAATATAAAAAGATGTAATGTTAAATTTTAGGAAACCTTATATTGAACATAGATTTGAGTTTGTTAAATTTATTTTCAGATAATTAAAAATCCTTATCATAACAAACGGTGGAGAGGAGGCAATCATTATGCATTAAGTACAAACAAATTTTTATAATACTGTATACAGTAATATAAAAAAGTATAATCTCTCTCTGTATATATATATCTCTATATCTCTATCTCGCCAGGTTTTAATAAAGTTAATCTGCTTGAATCTCTGTTTAAAGAAGTTTTAAATATTTATAACCTTCATGAAGATGGCTTCATGAAGGTTATAAATATTTAAAATCAGAGCTTACCGACTTAAAGAATAAGTTGTCTGTTTTTAAAGCAAAAATTAGATAAGCATAATAGAGACTATGGCAGATAGATTTTAAAAGAGGGTGTTTGGCTGCAGGTAAAGAAACAGAGTTATTTTTAAATAATTTTCTTTATGCAATCGTTCTATTTAATTAAGTTTCTATTTACAGAAGGAGTTTTTCCCAATCTTGTTAAAAGAATTAAGTTTAAAGAAGGTCCAGGTAGAAAAAACAAAGCTTGGGAAAATCCTAGTGAAAAAATCAAAAGAGCTAAAATTGCCCATTTAGCTAAAAACGATCACAAAGCATTGGCCTTAGCTTCTTTAAAAAGTACAGCAACTGAATCCAACACTGATAGAAATAATTTTATCTTTATAGTAAAGAAGGCTTTGGACCCAGATAAAGCAAATGAAATTAGGAAAAAAATTTCAATGCTTAAACCCGTTAATATGAAGTTGAAGATGCTCTCAGCCTAAAAATTCAATGTGATCTGTCCGATGAACGATAACGGATAATCAGAAATAGCTCCTAATTACAAAATTTAAACATCTATCCCTCTCTTCATAAAATTTTAATTGAAAAAAAGAAATTTTATCCTGATAATATATGATTTTTTTAGAAACATCTGCAGTTTGCTCACTTCAATCTCTTTTTAATCACACACTGTGTAGAATCTTGAGCCTAAATAGTTGTAATAAATTTTTTTCTGAAATATTGGTTAAACATATCAATCAACATGGAATTATGCATTTTAAAGGCGGTTTTAATGGAGCATCTAGCCAGAGTCTGTATGAACAAAAATATTTAGATATAACTCTAGATGAAGTTATTAAAAATGAAGAGAGTATTTCCCAAACATCTATTGTGCCTCTTAAACTGACTGTTAATGAGTAATATGGTACAACAAAAAACCATCTAGTACACGTTTCTGCAGACCAGTATGTTTGCAGTACAAAAAGGAAACAGATGTGCTAATTAAAGAAGAAGAGGAGCGATTACGAATTAAAATTCAGAAACTTGAACAATTTTTGTAAGTTTAGAATCAGAAAAACTGAGTCATCTATGATGACAGAAATTATAAAGTATAATTTGGATTTGACTATGTTTAATAAAAGGGTTGTTAATGCACTGACAAGGACTACTTCTTCTCAAAGCTGTAATGTATGTTCAGCAAAACCAACAGAGATGAATGACATTAAATTGATTAGATCTGAATCTGTCAATAAAGAACCTTTATTTTTTGGCCTTTCACGTCTTCATTTGATTTTCATCTTTCACAGATTTGGAAACACTTATGCTGGTAATTCTGCCAGAAGAGCCCTTAAGGAATCGAATTCCTTCTCTGAGATAACTGGTGTAGATGTTGACATCATTTCTGGACTTTAAACAATTTTAAAAGCAGTTTGTTCAGAATATGATTTAGGTCCAAGCTCTTTTCAAAATTGTTATAATGATACAATAATTAAAATTCTTTCTGAATATAATTGGTATGTTATTCCTCCAAGCGTTCACAAACTTTTAGAACATAGATTGCCGATGCATTAGAATTTCCCACTGGAGTTTATTCAGAAGAATCACTGGTCTCTTAACAAAGAGATTAGAAATTCAAGATTAAACCATTCATGCAAAATTTTAAGGATAAATGTTATGAAAAGCCAATTTAACTATCTTATAATAAAGATTGAGTTTTATCGAGCATTCAATTCACTAACCATAGATGTGAAAATAGGAAATTGCTTCCAATAGAAGTTCTTTCTCTTCTTAAACAGTCGTGATTCTTTTGTGAAATTTTTTATTTATAGTTAAAATTGCCATTAAAAATTAAATTTTCCTATGAATTAAAATTTAAAATAATTATAATAGTAATGCTCATATAACTATTATAAGCTCTTTGTTGATGTCTGAATTTTTTGTTTATTAATGATATTTCTTTTAATCATTGTTTTTAACAAAAGAGGAGGGTAACAATTGATGACATAAGTTTGAAAAAATTAAAATTTTCTATGAAATAAAATTTAAAATATGTATAATAGTAATGGTCAGAGCATAGCTACTACATACTCTTTGTTGATGACTGAATTTTTTTTATTGAAGATAATTTTTCAATCATTGTTTTTATCAAAAGATGCGGGTAACAATTGAAAACATAAATTTGAAAAAATTGAAATTTTGTATGAATTAAAATTTAAAATAGTTATAATAGTAATGCTTAGAGCATTCTATTACATTCTCTTTGTCGGTGACTGAATTATTTTTTTTTTGAAAATTCTTTCAATCGTTTTTTTTTAGCAAAAGGGGAGGGGTCCGGTAATAATTATGACTTAAATTTGGATGGTAGTGTACCGAGTGATCACGCCTGATTACAATTTGGAATGAGTTAAAAAGAGATATAAAAATAAATTATGTATTATGCGAATATATTTTTACTTGATTTGTGAAGTAAAATTAAAATAAAATCTGCTTGCGCGTATAAAATTTCATACGTGCGTGTTTTTTAGATACGCGCACGTTTTGCTGGTTGTTGCGCGAAAAAATAACTTAAATTACATTTAATTGATTTTTAGACAAAAAAAACAAACAATAACTATTCATTTAATACATATTAAAATGCGATGGTTATGTAAAATTTGCCGTCTTCATTTTGAGTCACTGTGTGGCGCTGAGTCAGGGAGAGATGCATTTTTTAAAAACTAAAATTTACGGTTTCTTGATGGCAAGACCATCTGGTCTTCTGCAGATTTCCCGCGTTCTTATAATATTAATGTTACCCTGCAGTTACATTTTTTTGTATTCTATAAAGTTGTGAGATTTTCATTTTTTTTTTCGCACCATTATATATTTTGTAAACATTGTAACTTTGTATCAGTTATATAGAATCACAACATTGTAAAGATAAAAGAACAAAAAAAAAAAGTATCGAATAAAATAAATCTACCACTAAAATGCATAAAAGGCGACTGGCGTCATAAGAGCAGTTAAATTGTTTTTTTATTGTAAATCAAAAATTCTCCTTGTTTACAGCATTAAATTATTCAATAAATGGCTAAAAACCGAAGTTTTCACATTATTTTCCACTCATAGCAATTTAATTCATGTCCCCAGGGGCATCCCAAGGGTTAGTAGAGCACGGGGCAAACTTAGTTGCGACGCCCCCTTTCTCAAGTAATAGTTACGTTTTAAAGCTTTTTTTTAAAAAAAGAATTTGACGCGGCGCCTCAAGGGACGGCCTGCCTGTTCCATAGTATTAGTAGCTAAAACTTGAAACGCGTAAGTAATAAAATCACCAAACATTTTTAAACAAAACAAAATAAAACGGCATTTTTGAAAACGAAAGAGCCTAAACGTGATATTTCTTTCCTTTACTACGCTAAGCCAGTCACATATTTCGGCACCCCCCTCCTTCCTTTGAAGAACATTTTGAAGAAATTTTTTTAACAAAGCATCAATTATGAGATATTGTTTGTTTATATATATATTTATAAAAAAAAATATTTTAAAACCGGTTTTTTAGGCGGTTTATCCGGACTTATGTCATTGTGGTATAAATAGTTGACAAACTTGAATTTATAACCAAAGTATTGTCAAGAAGTGTAAACTTAATATTCTCTAAAGACAAAATTTTATTTTGTAAATGTTCAAACATCACTTGAATAAAACTAGCAGTCTCTTTGGCAAAATAAAACGTAAGATGACGGGGTTGCATCTGGACTATATAAGGATTACAATTTTTCCATATTATCTTTTTTCCACTTCGAATCTCCAACAGTACAAACACTATACTATACAGTACAAACACAACAAAGTGGAGTTATCCACACCTCTCTTCATAGTTACTGCATTCTGAAACTCAGATTGGTTACTCTGACCATTACCTCCCACTTTGCAAATAACATATGTTATCACTTTCCTCCTGTGCTAAAACTTTAATAGAATTATCTTAACCCTCTAAAAGATACTCAAACACTCTAAAAACTGAATGTTTGATCATATTAAAGAGACTGCATTTTTATTCAGTTTCGGAATATTTCGCCTGCTTTGGATATAATAATTTTTTGTATTCTTTTAACTTGGTTAAACCTGGAGGAAAAAGATGATGATTTTGTGTAACAATTTTTTTAAATTCAGCCCGTGTTATGTCTGTTAGTCTCAAACTGAAAAAAGTATCCGACAGATAAATTTGGACCATATAAAGTAGACCTGGAAGTAGAGGGATTAGATGCAAACCTTTTTACAGCATGTTGAAGTTCTTCCAGTTCTTTTCCTTAAAAATTATCAGTTTTTTTACGTTTCATCCTACTCGTCAGTTTTAAAAAAGATTTTAACATGAATAAAATGTATATATATATATATATATATATATATATATATATATATATATATATATATATATATATATATATATATATTATATATATATATATTTATATATACACATACTCACATTATACGTACCTATTTAATTTCACTCCAAGAGCTTCAAGTATTAATTGGCCTTCCTTCATTTTTTATTCACCCTGCTGAATCAGATTTTCACCCTCTTTTAAAATAAGCTGTCCCTCCTCATATTTACTTATCTGTTGCTCAGGGTCTGTTTATATGCTATATGCTATATATATATATATATATATATATATATATATATATATATATATATATATATATATATATATTATATATATATATAACATTTAACTTTAAAAGTAATAAAAAAATTAAGAGACATGATTTGTATTCTATTTTTTATCCAGAAAATCTTTGTATTTAGTGAAGAACAAACTGCTTTTTTTTCCACATCTGTTAATCAAGTTTTTTTCTGATCTGTTGTCAAGTTTTTTATCAACTCAAAAGCCAGTCTTCGAAAAATTTTGAAACTAACCATACAGCCAGCATTATTAAGTGCAATAAACTTAGACTGCGAAAATTTGGCACAGGTTTTAAAATTTTTTTTTAAGAATATATGCCTTGGGGGAAATGCATGTGTTAAAAGTTGACGAAGAGTTAATGTAGCCATTTTTATCGATTATAGAGACCGTCGCATAGTGAAGCAAAACAGCTTTAAAACTGGACAAAATATTTTTTTTGTAGTTTTCGATTTCGATAGTTTAATAATCTTTTTAAGGGCACTTGCTAGACTTAAGAAAAATTAGTCCATAAATTTTTAAATAGTTATATTCTAATATCAGACGTTTTTAATGTATTTTCGAGTAATTTCGAGTGACGTTTCTTAAAAAACCGGAAAGTAATAGTAAAAAAAAGAAAATGAGAAACTTGCATGAATAAATAATACTAATAAAACGTGTTCTACTTGATTCAATCAAATAAATTACAGCAATTCAAATATAATGTAAAAAGTAACTCGAAAACTCGAAAAACTTCAATTTTTTTTATATTAAAAAAAAACCTTTTTTAAATGTAAATTCCCGTAAATAAAACAATCAATGGTCAAAAGTTAATAGCAAAAACCATCATCATCATCACCATCATCATCGTCATTATCATCATTATCATCATCATCATCATCATCATCATCATCATCATCATCATCATCATCATCATCATCATCATCATCATCATCATCATCATCATCATCATCATCATCATCATCATCATCATCATCATCATCATCATCATCATCATCATCATCATCATCATCATCATCATCATCATCATCATCGTCATCATCATCGTCATCATCATCGTCATCATCATCATATTTAAATGTATGTCTGGAGGTTTCAGTAAACCTAGTGCTTCTTTTGGAAGCTTGTTTTTTTTTATGCAGCACTCGTTTACTGGAGATAACAGGATCAGAATTCAATAAAAAAAAGTTAAAGATATCAGCATTTGTGTCCTTTCGACTACATTGTATAGAGTAATTATCTCTATACTTTTTAAAGTCTTAATTGCAATCCTCCTGTGTTTCCTCAGTCAGTTGTCCTATTGGCAACAATGCAAATGATATAATTTCAGGACCATGTATAAAGTATTTATGCAATGTAGGGGGCATGCTGTACCATGGATACTTTTCAACAAAGTATCTTGCTGTGTCAAGAACAAATAATCAAAATTTATTTACATCAATATCATATCCACTCGCCACTGCTATCATAATTGTATGCACTTTTTTAATCAAAACTATATCTATATTTGTTATAGCAGCTGAAATTTCTGAAATTTCTGCCTTGGCAAAGAAGCGTCTAGCTGTATTTCCATCATTCGTATTGCCAAATCCTGGTGTTGGTTTATCAATAATCAAACCACACTGTTCTCGAAATTCTTTCTGAATTCGACCTTTATTGTTTGCGACAATTTCTTTATCATTTCCACGAGCTTGCCACTTCTTGATTGGTTGTTTATAAGCCAAGTGCAAAATGCATTCGAACATTCGAATCCACCCATGTAGCACAGATAAGCCAAATCCCAAGTTTTCAGTTTTGATACTCCTCTGAACTACTTGCTCAATATCATTAGATTGCTTTGAGGTTGCACCACATATAAAACATCTTTGGGTGGAAGTAGTTTCTGTCAGAGCATTACATACTTTGCCATCTATCAAACAAAAAATTAAAGTGTGAAGTGCTTCTGCTTGTCTTTCTGGGATTAGGCACTTTGTCTTAACAATTCTTTTTAATTGCTCATCTACTCTATTCTTCTCAGCAATTGATTCTATCTTAGACTCTTTTATAAAATCAATTTTTAAAGGCCTACAATATTTTGTGGACGCAGGGTGTGGATTCAACCAAATAATTTTTCCTCCAGAAACAAGACGAAGAGGGATGATGCATGTCAGAAAAACAGCTTAATCACTGGCTTTGGAATCACAAAATGCTTGTTTATAGGAACTTTGGCCTGAAGAGCCATCAAACCCCCATTTCGAAAATAATTGAAGCTGATTTAATTCTACATTCTGAAGAGTCCTAATAACAGGCTACACAGCTAAAAGTAAGCGCTGTATTGTGTGGTTCAGTAAAGATTGCAAAGAAACCAAAGCATAGGTTTCTGTTACATGAATATCAATAAGATAACATAATTTCTTGGCTGCTTGAACCTTTTTGTATGAGGGAAACCTTTCAGGTACAATTTTCCTTAAAACATCATATTGATATCTAAATAGTTTTGCTTCCAGCAAAACACTTAAAGCATCTTCAGGTGACATTCGTTTTTGTGGTTCAAGTATTTTCTTATATGCTTCTCTATATTTATTTGCACGTTTGAGACTTTCTGTAGCTTTTTTCAATAGTTTTGATGCATGTAACATTCCTTCAGTTCTTAAACTTATTTGAGTAGCACAAGTAAAAACAGATAGAGAATGAGTCTCGCTTAAAACTTTTGATTTCTTTCGGATCGTTCGTTCACAAAAATTTGAAGTATTATACTTCTTTTCGTTGCTGCAAGTTTCGCTCACTGTATGCTGAATTAAACAAATAAAACTTTTTAACAAAAACTTATTGTTTTTTTGAAAAACTTCATATATCCTGTGTGATTTTATCCAACGAGAATTATACTGTGACATAAACATGGCCTACTTAAATACACGGCCTTCTGTTCTGCTTAAATCGAAAAAAAATAGAAGGCCAGTTGAAAAAACAAATATTCCATTTTATGGACAAACTTTCTCAAAATATTTAAAATATGGCGCTATCAATGTTAAGTAAGTATATCTGGAACAGGATAAAAATTTTCGCGTTAGATTAATTGACATATCAACTAAGCTTCAACAACTTTGTATTGTTATTTGTGGCTGCTTTTTAATTATTAATAATAATAATGGTTAATAAATGCTGTGTTGTCGGTTGTACCTCAAATTATAATGGTGGTGAAGTAATACCAGTCTTTGGTTTTCCAAAAGATGATGACTTGAGAAAGTTATGGGTTAGATTTGCAAATAGAAATTGTTGGACTGTCACTAAATCATCTGTGATCTGCTTAAAACATTTTGATGAAAGTTTAGTACACAAAGGAGTATCAGAAAAACGATTTCGTTTGTTGTATAATTTGAAGCCTGTTCCTACAATATACCCGGCCAGCGTTGCAACAGCTTCACTTCCAGCTATGTTTATACCAAGAAAATCACCTACTAAAAGAATTTTTCAAGAAGATGAATATCAGAAGTTTTTATCAAATGATATTATTGAAGATCTTAATTTTCTTTCAGTTGCTGATTCACCAACAGGATATTCGTTTTCCAAATTCTATGATTGTGTCGTATTCCATAAATTTATTCAAAATGAACTACACATACCTAAATGTATTCGTATTGACAAAAATCTTCATGTCAAACTTTTTTATAAATATCTTACAGTTTCTTTGCCACCTTGGCTCAGAGTAACCCATCAATGTATGTTAAAGAGAAAGATTGTGCTGGAAAACTTTGATTCACATTTTAGCATTGAAAAAGAAAAGTTGTCTTCCATTCTTGAAGAACTTAAAAGTCACCAAAAAAAAAAAAAATCAAATTTATTCTTCAAATATGCTTCAATTTGCCTTGATGTTGCATTACACATCATTGCAAACTTATCATTTACTGCTGCAGGAATTCCCTCTTCCATCTATATCACTGTTAGGCAAGCTTAAAGCAGTTGAAATTGATTCTATGAAAGTTTTGAAATTGTTACATGAAAATGGGAGCTTATCAAATGATCTTATAATAATTTTTGATGAAATGTATTTGCAAAAATGTGCAGAATATTCTGGTGGAGATGTAACTGGGATTTGTGAAGAAAATGAATGTTATAGAAGCATTATTTCTTTCATGGTATTTGGTTTAAAAGAAAATACCTTGTGTCATCAAAGCAATTCCAACTATAAAATTAAACAGTGATTGGTTGAAAACTGAAATTCTCAGCTTGATTCAATCTTTAATAAAATATAGTTTTAATGTTCGAGGTGTTGTTTGTGACAACCATGCTTCAAATGTTTCCTCTTTTACAAAATTGCTTGATGCATATGGTAAAAAACCAGATAATTTGTTTATTAATGTACAATCACAAAAATTTACCTATTCTTTGACACAGTGCATCTGATTAAAAACGTTCGAAACAACTTACTAAATAAAAAAAGGTTTATTTTTCTAGAATTTCATTTTTCAGCTTTTAAAGATGAAATTCACGTTCAACTTGGAGAAATATCGTGGAAAATATTTCATGATTTATTAGAAAAGGACAGCCTGTTGGATGCAAGTTTAAAAAAAGCACCAAAAATAAATAGCAAAGTTGTCTATCCTGGAAACTACAAGCAAAATGTCAATTGCGTGAAGTTGCTGGTTTTATTGCCAAAAAACTGATTAAGAAGTTTAAAATATGTTGCAAGTTGCTTTGTAGTCAACATTGTCAACAGGAGTCGAATGGCTATAGTTATTTAAATAAATTGTCAAAAGTTGGCTAACAACTCCATCACTAGCCCTTTTAGAATATATCTGTGATGATCATTTTGCTGTGTTAGATCATGTATTTGATGTTATTTATCGATCTCAAATGCAACACCTTAAAGCAGCAAAGTTAGTTCTTGGCTGTAGAGAAAGTTACCAACCATTTTTATGTTTAAATCACCAAAATTGTGGAAAGGAAATTATACACACTATTATTTCAAATATTTATTTTAATAATATCAGAAAGAGAGTCAGTGATTCCATTGTTGCAGATAACATCGTTGCCTTTAAAAAAAGACAGAAAAAAATAAGAATCTTTTGTTTCACATTTTTAAACAGTTTGTGTAAAACTTTTTAAAATACTTTTAAAGCTTACTTTCGAGAATTTGTGTATTCTTATTTCTTGTACAGTCCTTGAATATCTTAAAAATTCTACTGACAAATATAACCCATATCTTTCTATAATCATTTAAGTAATATATAATTATGAAGGTTAATAAATGTGTTGTTTTCAATAAAGACATTTATTAATCACGATTACTATTTATTACTGAAAAGAAACCTAAAAAAAAGCCTAAAATTTTACAAAGTTTAGTGAAGTATAGTATATACTTCGATTAAGTCAACGCCAAATTTTTTATCCTGTGCCAGATTTACTTACTTGAAATTTATAGCTCAATAATAAAAATATTTTGAGAAAGATTGTCCATCCGAAAAAATGTGCGTTTTTTTACTGGTCTCCTATTTTTTTCCGGTTTAAGCAGAATAGAAGGCCGTGTATTTAAGTAGGCCATGGACATAAATAAAGACAGTGACTGACTTAACGCATTTAAATGTTTATCTTCGCATTCTGTAAGATTTTTAATTTCTTCATTTTAAAAATGAAATTGTTCGTTCATTTTAATAAACCCAGAATCTCTCATAATAGCCACAAGTTTACTTCTTTTAAAAAACATAATGTTATTACTCTAAACCGAAATCATATTAAAAAGTTTTAAGATTAACCTAAAAATTAAAATAATTACCAAAGTATGCTCAAAAATCCAATGGAAAAAAACGTCATTAATTTGATGCGTTAATGACCTGGTTTCGTTACCTGGTTTCTACTGATCTAAATGACACATTTCCTCTATTACACAAAAAAACGCTCAAAATGTGCATAAAAAAAAAAGTTTGACAATCTATAATCATGAGCCAATCTATAAAAAAAAAAATCTCAGGTTTATCTAGGTGAATACCTAAACAAAAAGTGCATTGTTTAAAAATAAATAAATACATAAAAATGAAATAATTAAAACGCTATTTTTGTAAAGCCATAATAATATATAGTGCAAGCACTTAAATAATATTTTATTATTACCAAAAGATAGCTACAAGCCTAAAATTAAGGAATACCTAAAAAAAAATTTATAACTTTTAACAAACTTCTCATAAGCACTATATAAACAAGGTGGTATTTTTAACTCGCGCAAGTGAGTCAATTTTTAGACAAAAGAATATGGCTAAAATATGGTTTCCACAGGGTTAAAGGTTAGTCCAAACCTAAAAACAAACATGGATAAGATGGACCAGAGACTCTTTTATGCATTACTACTAAAAAAAAATTCATAACGCCTTATTTTGTTTTCGTCAATTGTCTAATTTCGAAGCAATTTTGCCCCACTGTGCGTCGCAAAGTACAACTGTATGTTATTGAACTTCGGAATTTTCATTTACTTCACAGAATTTAGTCGGTTTTTGAATAAAACTCACAGTAGTAAAAATGATTCTAAAGCCTGAGGTCACAGAGGTTGCTTGAATATTTTTGCATGGCAGTAAAGTCGATTCGCAAACGAGGCCACCTCTGTAACCACATGTTCAAATCAATCAATGTTTAAGAAATCAAAAAATCAGCAAAAAAATGCTTTGCAAAAACCTTTTTTTCTATTTCTAGTTTTACATTTAATTAAATATATGAATATTTTAATTTTACATGAAAATAATATAGAAATTTAACACTTATTATATACGAGAAAACTCGCATTTTATCAAAAATGCGGGTTTTCTAAAACCTTGAAAAAACCCTTAAAATATCAAAAGTTTAAAAAAACGAAAAATAACTTTTTTTTAATAGAGAATTAAAAACCGAATGCAAAAAAAAAAAAAAATTAAAAAGTTTAAATATAAAAAAATCACTAAAAAATATGTTCAAATTCCTATTTCCGCTTAGCGATGCATAGTGCGGTGTAGAAAATAAAAAAGGTGTTACTTTGTACAGTTTTAATAAAAATAAACCTCCAGAGTGTATAATTACACCAAAACGGTTTAAAATCACACCTTTTGCTTAAATCATTATCAATAAACACTGTTTTAGGTTATATTAACACCAAAACGGTGTAATTTACACCTTTTAATTAAACTTTAAAATGTTTTTCTACTTTTACACCATTTTAATAAAACGGTGTAAAACTGAGATTATATTTTTTAAAAACGGTGTAAAACAGCTTTACACCGTTCTATTAAAACGGTGTAAAAATAGAAAAACTTTACGTTATTTAAATTTTACACCTTTTTGAAACGGTGTAGTTTATAAAATAGGTTTTATTTTACACCGTTTTAATAAAAAATACACCTTTAGAGTGTATAATTACACCAAAACGGTGTAAATTTACACCTTTTGCTTAAATTAATTTCAATTAACACCGTTTGAGGCTATATTGACCCCAAAACGGTGTAATTTTACACTTTTTAATTTAGAGTGTAATATATCAATTATGAAGAATACGTGCAATTTTTTTTGCATTTGACTTATTGCTTGGGTTAATGTCTCTGTTTAAAAATTTTATTAAATAAAAAATTCTTGTAATAACAAAAAACAGAACAATGTTTTATTCCAAATAAAGTGCATATTCCTCATGTTGATTGTGCAAAAACTGAAAATGACATTTAAAAAAAATTTTGCTGATGAGAATCATGGCCAGTCTGTCTCCTTCAAGATATTTATTAATAAATCTCATAAAAGTTGTTTCCATTTCACTAACTAGTGACATAAAAGCTGATGGATTTTCAGCTGAACTAAGAAAGAGTACATCTGCACACCTTTGACATAACCTTTTAAATAAGCCACCCAGCCATGTGTAAAAGGGCTTGATCCTTTGGTTGCATTAAAATTTTTCCAGTAAACATATAAAATGATCCTGAACGAAAATAAGATATTTCTTCAGGTATGTCATTTTCTGTTTCATAAATTCCACAATTAGTGTTTGTTTGATACAGCACTTTATAAATTCATTTAGATTGAAAGCTGTCTCAAAATTTGAATACTTAATACAATTGCTATTGGGTTTGCTTTTTTCTACAGATAAAAGTAATAAAGCGTTTCTATAGGTAGCTCGAAATTGTCTAGCATTTGGACGGTCATTCTAACCACCTTAGCTTCAAATAATGTAGAAAAAAAGTCTTAATGCAGTCATGATTAAAACGAGAAGTACAAACAAACTGATACCTTTAGAAAATAGCTCTCTATTTAAGGTTAGAACACTACTAATTGTCACACTTAAACCCCGATGACATGATATACTTGCTTGACTTCTAACATTACAAAAATTTTATTTCTCAATCCAATGCTTTAACTCAGTTTATTTTGTCTAAATTGTACAGAGACTGGATGTGTTGCATTGCGAGTGTAAGCTTGCGTTACATTCAATGGAAATTGCTACCAGACCATGATAAACTATATTTTGCTTGAAAATATGGATGATATTCATCCGGAAAAGATGCGGTCTTAACAGGATGATGCCGTCTTGGCGTCTAAAATTGACGTTAAGAATGCGTTTTGTCAGAAACAGCCGTGATGCCATTTTACAAATTTAAGTTCTATTGGGCTTAAGAAAACACCCTTTATTAATACATATTGTATTAATGTTATTTATTATTATAAAATAATGTTAAAACTAATAAATAAAAATACAAATAAATAATTACTAATAATTAGATAAATTAAAAAAATTTCAAGAGCAATTGCATCCTCTCCGTTGGGGACATAGTGCCATTCGAGATAATGCTGACCTGGCGTATAATACAATTTTAAAAACTTTTTTAGAACATTCCAACAACAGTTTAGGTCAAAAACTCCTATAATTAAAACTTTATGGAAATCTAAATTGAATAACATAGATGTTAACTACTAAAATATACAATTCCAAAAGTAACAAAACCTCATAATTTGCTAAAAACATTTAAAAATGAGAAATTTGACAGGTTATGGTTCGGCAAACCATCTTTTCGTGTGGTATCAAAACGTAGCCAATTTTCACGATTGAACTTTGAAGTTTAAATTAAAGAAGTGACTTATGTCTCTGATCGCCGACTTCTGACCTGACCTTGCATCTTGTCATTACTTAAGGATTGTAATTAATGGTATCAACAAAATGAAATCAATTTTGCCATAAAAATTTTTAATAACAGTTTTAATAACAGTCATGTTCTATAAGTTGTGCAACCAGTCATGCATCACAACAGAATACTATTTAAAGAAAACTTAATTTTTATCTGTAAAAACTAGACATGCTTTTGATATAATTCACTTTTATTAAGTGTATACAAAAGTCTTCATCTACATAAAATTTTTCATTTTTTCTAAATGACGACCTCCTAATTAATTGAAAGATTTAGATATTCCCGTCAATGGGGTTTCACGTCATTTAAAAAAAAAAAGTAAAATCTCAAAGAGCGAAATTCAAAAATTGTGCAGACACTGACTATTAAAGTTGTGTAAGATTAAAATTATGCAGTATAGATTTAAAAGACACTATAAACCAATGTAGATCATCTATATTTTAAATTTAAAATAAGAACGTCTAAAAATGTTTTTAAACAACTGCTTTAAGGAAGCGTAAAATACAAACAAAGTTGATAAACAAGGTATATAAAATACGAACAAAAACTTGAAAATGAAATGCAATAAAAAAAAAAAAATTTCATGTCTTTGGAGCAACAAACTTTCATGTCTTTGAAAAAAATTATAAGCAGATTTTTTTTTTTTATTTCTATAAAATTATATCATTACAAACCTAAAAATTTTATGGTTATAAAAAGGGACGCAAACACGATATATTTCACTAAAATGCTAATATAAAGCAACTTAATACAATGCAGATATATATATATATATATATATATATATATATATATATATATATATATATATATATATATATATATAAATCAATAATATTGATAAATGCTTGTTTATACAACATATTTACGTTTTTTTTATTATCATAAAAAAAGTATTTTTTCCCTAATAAAATATACAGGGTAAAAAATTATTTACATTTTAATTAAATCACAGAAGGCATTAAAACGCATTTATACTAAAAATTTTATCTTTACACCACTTGTGGTTTTTTAGATATGTTGGCCGGCGTTTTTGAAAACCGCCATCTGAGAAAATTTTTAAAAAATTTAAAAGTAAAGAGCTGTACTTTCCTGGATTAAACTTATACGAGATTTATTAGCTAAAGTTAAAACAATATTTTTTCTTAACAAAAATTTGTTCTCAAAATAGAAAAGATAGATTCATTAAAGTACTCAAACATAAAACATCAAAAATATGCTTACATTAGATGCACCCATATAATTAAACATTAGATACACCCATATTATTAAACATACTGTATTAGATACTCCCCTCTTATTAAATAACACATTAGATGCAACCATATTAGATGCAGATCCACACATTAAATACAACCATTTTATTAAAGTACATACAAAACACTAATAATATTATACATTAGTAATTGTAACAAAATAACCCATTTTGTAATATATAAATGTTCGTAGTAACTTTATTTTTTACTTATTCTTTACATTATATTCATTGTTATTTCCATTATTAAATTATTCATACTATTAAATACATTTACATTAGATGAATTTAGAAAATAATATATAAATTGAGAAAATATTTATCTTATTATTAGATGTTTGATATTGTCAGCTATTTCCAAGAGTAATCTATATCGATCCCCAACGGTCTACTGCCGATCCCCAGTGGTCTACTACAATCTGTTAAGGTTCTATTACAACTTAAAAAAAAATTAAATAAACTAGGTTTACTCAATATATGAAAAGCAAAGAGTCTAGCCAAAATCAAAAGCTATTAGTCCACAAGTCAAAATGGTTCAGAACTATTAGGCTGCATCGTTACTAAACATCCAATAATATTATATATAATAATTTTATTACATTATAGTCAAATTTGTAAAAATAAAAAGTAAAAAATAAGATAAATATAGAAAAATTTAAAAATAAGATATAATTTGCATACAATTGAATTCATAAAAGAAAAAAAAATGATACGAAAATGCTTAAGAATAATATAGTATAAAAGCATAATATAATAAGGTATGGTAAATAATGCGGTAATGTTAAATAGTAAGATAATATCATATAAGATAATATTATATAATGAGGTAATATTATAAAATTGAACTAAATTAATTTTCGATAATTAAAAAATTAATATAAACTAAAAAGCATTAAAACATGATTTAATAAAACTAAATAGCATAAAAAATAATATAGTAAATATGACATAACTAAAAAAAAAAAAGATAGCAATTTTCTTCTAACCAAAGATTTTAAAGCATAAGATTCAAATCAAGTTCTAAACAAAAAAAACATATATATGTATGTATATATATATATATATATATATATATATATATATATATATATATATATATATATATATATATAAATATATATATATATATATACATATATATATATATATATATATATATATATATATATATATATATATATATATATGTATATATATATATATATATATATATATATATATATATATATATATATATATATATATATATATATATATATATATATATATATATATATTTATATATATATATGCACATTAAAACTTTCAAGGATACTTTTTCAGATACCCAATAAATTCTATAATCTTTCTAAGATTAGTTGCAGAGAAAAGTGTTTTAAAGAAATTTATATGTACATTTATAAAAACATAATATATTTTAATTAATTACACACATACAGCCCTCGGAATTAGGTTCGGCATTCGGCAATGCCGACATAAAAGTGTTTGAGGTCAGCAAAAATTCGCCAATCTAGTTTCTGTTTTATGGTAACCCTTTTCTGTCAAATTTTTTTTGCCGACCTGATGCCGACCTCTAACAGTTTGAGGTCAACCTTATTTTTCCTAATTTCGAAGGTTGCACATACAAAATGACTTGTAAAAGTAAATATTTCTAAAAAAATCTAATAATTGTAATGATTCTATAAAAGTATAATGGTCACAACACTTGTGTACTAAAAAAATATTTGAAATCCTAAAGTTTCACGTTTAAGGAATTAATACCTTGTTAGATTGTTAAAACAATAAAATACAAGGTTCGTTTCCAGGACTTTTTTAGTAAGCTTTGATAAATATCATGACTTTCAAGGTCAGGTTTTGAAAGTCACGACATTCCAGGATCAACCCTGAATTTGTTTACAAATTTATTAAAAATTAAACTGCAAATTTAATAACATAATACCTGAATGTAGAAAGAAAAAATTGACCAAGAAACTGAAAATTATAGAGATAGCGAAACAAACAAGTGATTTTGATTCATGTCAATTAAACATAGTTCGCCTGTTAGTTTATGCAAACTTTTTCTTATTTATGAAACTTTTGCAAAGTTTTGGCAACGTTTCCAAGCTTGTCAACCCAACTCATACAAATAATACTGATTCATTTAAGACCAGAGTTAAAATAATTTTAAAGAAATATTTTTACAAATAGTTTTTAAGTACTCTTAGATAGGATTCTAATTTTAAAAAAATAATTTAGAATCTTTGGGTAATCTCTTTTAATTGATTAAAATGAAAGTCTATTAACAAAATAAGTTTTAGAAAAGGAAAAAGAAATTTAATTAATAAATAATGGTGAAATTTAAATAAATAGTATTTTATTTAAATAAATAGCGTTTAGTAACAGTTGATTCATTTCGCAAGCAAGAATTAATGTAATTAATTATTAAAAATTAAATTTTAAAATTGTAATGTAGCTGAAAAAAATTGATGCATTATTAACTCTAATTTAAATGTAGATAAAAAAAACTTTCAATTAATGTAATTCAAACGAGATCAAAGAAAATTTTTGGTAAAGAATGTGTTAGTGGAAATAAATGAAGTCGAAAATACATTTTTTGGATAAGTTAAATGCAAAGAGGGTCATTCATAAAGAACACTTTACTACCAGGTAGGAGAGGGACAGTCATTTATGACAATGCGCAACAAAGGGAACTTTTAGAAATGCGAGACTATAACATTTTCTGATTATACATAATCTCTTTTATCCATCAGTGCAGGCTTGCCTACATTATAAAAAATGCAGTTTTTTATTTCTATTTTGCTTCTCAAGCAATATTAAAAAAACATACTGTTTTTGAGATAAGTGAAGTACCATGTATTCGACCAATAAGACTGGCTGCTAAAAAACTAAGAGAGGTTATTGTTAGGGGGAAAAATAATGAATAAGTGGATAAATAAAGATAAAATCAATGCTTCAAAAACTATCATTCCAGAAAAATATTTTGAAAAAACAAAAGTGCTTATGGCCACTTTAGATTCCCAATCTAAATCAAATTTATGTTCCCCATAGATAAAGGGTACAGACATGAATGGTCTTCCTTGTGACTGGAGAAGGAAGGGATGGGGAGGTAATCAAATGTCAAAAAATTCAGACAACATTTATTAATATAAATATAGAAAACTTGGGATATAATAACAACTTGTGCAACAGAATTAAGTAACCATTTGTCTTTAATTAATAGTAATGAGCAATAAAAATATGCTTATTTTTATATAACTGACTTTGTTGTACAGAATACAAAATTGACCTTGTTGTACAGAATACAAAATTGACTTTGTTGTACAGAATGCAAAAGTTTGTATTTTGTTGAGTTGCAACTCTCAATTTTTCAATAGCTGATTATTAACAGAAAAAAATGACTGTCAAAAATCTGTTATTTAATGTTTTTTGGTAGTTTAACAATTATTGGTAATTTGATATTCATTATTAACTTTATAGTAGTGGGTAAAGCAAAAATACCTCATAGAAAAAAAAAAAAGTGATAGGCTTATTTATTGATGTATTATCTTAAAAGTTGTAACGGTAAAATGAAATTTTTTAGTCTAATTATGAAAAAAAATTTTAATGGAAATTTAGTGGAACAAGCACATTGCATGGCGTTAATACATTTGTGCAATAATGCAATTTGCATTAATGCACAATGCATTAATGCACATTAATGCATCAATGCACATTAATGCATCAATGCACATTAATGCTTAATGCATCAATGCACATTAATGCTTAATGCATTAATGCATTAATGAACATTGCAAGCACATTAATGGCATTTTAATGGAACAAGCACATTGCAATTCAAATCAATTTGATGAGAGTATTATTCTTAAATATTCTAAAAATTAATTCTTCTTTAGATCACCACTACTGTTTTTTATTTAAATACTATTGAATACAATAATATTTAAATACTAATAATGTAGAATTAGTATTTAAATAATTTTTATTTAAATACTTATTCATACTATTGAATACAATACAATTATGATATAGAATGTTATTTATATTACTTAAAGTATGAAAATATAACTATATAAAATATACACAGTGGTGTGGTGTTGCTTTTAAAATCTTTACAGATATGAAATTCTTTGTTATTTAGATTCCTAATAAAATTTACAAATGTTTATACATTCAAAAATTAAATTAGAATCTTTCATTTATGTTGTTTAATGTTTATACCAAATAGAATGCTCACAAGTTATCACTTCAATTTTCTTAACAACACATGGTGCCATCTCTTAACTCACTAAAGTTAAACATAGGGTAATGAAACTCTAAAAGGGCCAAGTTTTGTGGATTTTTTTAGTATTAGCATTTATTACTTTTATTTTCAAAATTTTCAGCCTTTAGGCATTTTAAATGAAAGGATTGCAGGTGCAATTTTTTGCTTCTCAGGAAAAGATAAATCTTCAACAATATCTAAATCAAACATAAAATTTAAACAAATCTGTATTAATAGATACTTTTCTGTATTAATGGATACTTTTCTGTATTAATGGATACTTTTCTGTATTAATGGATACTTTTCTGTATTAATGGATACTTTTCTGTATTAATGGATACTTTTCTGTATTAATTTCGTCAAATAAAGAGCTTTTAAAATATTACAAGATTATAAATACCACAGAAACAGACAAGAAACTCAGTGATAAGTGTAATTGCTTTTTTGAAAACATTATTTTGAAGAACAAAGCCAAGTTGAAAAATAAAAGCTGAATTTCAGATACTTCAGTTTCTAAAAGCATTAACAAGAAACCGAGCATGCTGGACAGCATTTCTGATTTTAAACTCAGAAGGTAACAGATAACTCCCAATTAACTCATTTTATATTTATGTCTATCTTTTTTTACAAACCTTTTTCTTACTATATCTTATCTTACTATATATTCTTTGCAAAGAATGCTGCAGAGAATCTGCAGCAGCAAAAATTTTAAAGAAACTGCAGCGGCTAAATGTTTGAAGAATCTGCTTTTTTCACTATGCTCTAACTAGATCAGTTAAATCATTACTAAAATCAGAACACTAAAATTTAGGAAGGAAATTTATTAAAATCAATGTATATCTTTACAAGCAAACCTTTTCTGATTCTTTTCTGCAAGCAATATTGCTTGCAGTTACAACATATTATTATGGTTAAAAACTTGATACTTGCATGGTTTCAAAACAAAGTTAGATAAAAAATAATTAAATAACATTCATTAAAAAGACAAACAAAAAAAAAAGAGAAAAGTATTATTTTGTAGAACTTTATATTATATATTAGAATAAAGTCTTTATCTAAATTCAAGATATTATTTTCAACTTATCCAAGTTATTAAATAATTTTTACATTTAACTTAAATGCCATTAGTTACTATAAAACTTTTGTAATTTGGATTCTTTAAAGTAGAATTTCTATAAATGCAGGGGGTGTTTAAAAACTTCTATAAATGTGTTTAAAATCTTCTCTAAATGCAGGGGGGGGGGGTGTTTAAAAACTTTTACAATTATTCCAACAGAACAAGTTTTATCTCAATAATGATCAATGTTTTAAATCAATAAAAAATTAATTTTTTATTGATTTAAAACAAAACCATTATTGATCATTATTGATTTTTTATTTTTGTTGTTTTATTATTGATTTGAAACAAAGACTTTGAAATATTGAAGCTAATGAAAGTTTTTTTTATCTACATTTAAATTACAGTTAATAATGCATCAATTTTTTTCAGTTAGATTACAATTTTAAACTTTGATTTTTAATTAGTAATTGAGTAAGTTGAGCTTTAGTTGCATTTTGTTATAAAATTTGTAGTTTGTATATCATTGTTTGTTTAAATTCTACTTTATATATATACAAATTATATTTTAATTAAACTCATTTTATTTAAGTATATTATATAGGATAAAATAAATGCCAAATACTGAAAACATCTACAAAGCTTGGCCCTTTTAGTAGGTTTCATTCCCCTATGTTTAGTAGGTGGGTTTCATTCCCTATGTTTAGTAGGTGGGTTTCATTCCCCTATGTTTAGTAGGTGGGTTTCATTACCCTATGTTTAGTAGGTGGGTTTCATTACCCTATGTTTAGTAGGTGGGTTTCATTACCCTATGTTTAGTAGGTGGGTTTCATTACCCTATGTTTAGTAGGTGAGTTTCATTTCCCTATGTTTAGTAGGTGGGTTTCATTACCCTATGTTTAGTAGGTAGGTTTCATTACCCTATGTTTAGTAGGTGGGTTTCATTACCTTATGTTTAACTTTAGTGAGTTAAGAGTAGAAAAATTTTTTTTTCACAAAATATTGTTAAGAAAGTATTTTTTTAATTTTTATACGGTATAAAAATTAAACATATAAATAAAAGCTATTTTATGTACTACATTATATAATATAGATTATAGATTATATAATCCAATTTTAAACTATATTATATAATACAATATATTATAAAATAAGAAAATTTTAAAATCTTATTTATTATAAAATAGATAATATAAGATAAAAATGATAAGATATATTCTCATTTATTATAAGATCTTTAATAGTTGTTAATGAATATTAATAGCATATCTTGGTTAATAATATGTCCTGCTTATCTCATTATGTAAATAGAAAATAAAATTTCAAGATTTAAAATTGCAGAACTTTCTCGTTGAGTTTTTAAACAGTCTAACTCTTTCAAGTATGCCTTTAGGCATGCATGAAAGCAAGACCTAGGCTAAATCAGGTAAAGATCAAAATCAGTTGTCTAAAGATGCTATAAAGAAATTTTGATCCTAAGATCCAATGCACTCAAATGAAAGCATATTTTATTGCCAGGTTTTATAAGTGATGTTGCTCGACAAATGTGTAGAGCTAGGTTTAAATCCTAACCAGCCAGGTGGTGTTACTATATAGTGGTGTTACTTAGCAGTATTTAGCGCCTAGTAGTGTTACTATTAAAATACTAGTTTTTTTCATTATCTGGCAATCTATTTATATGATATAAAAATGTGTTATAAATAGTTAACATAATAGATTTTTTTTTTTAGTTTTAGCAACTAAAAAAAAGAAAAGAAATATAAAATATTTTTTTATCTCCCTTATCTTTGTTGTGATTATTTCCATCGATAAAACCAGCAGAAAAAATTATGAAAAAAAAACAGAAAATAAATTTTAAAAAATTTGAGAAGTTTACCAATAGAATTTTTTTTAAAGATAACAAAAGAAAAAAGAACCTAAAAAACAACTTAATTTGAGATTAAAAAATTTAATTGAGAGTAAAAAAGTAAAACTAAACTTAATTTGAACATTAGTTTTTATAAGGATGATTTAAAAAAAAATCACACTAGTATCCTTTATTACATTTTGCTCCTGAGATAACATTTTAGCCATTGGTTACCCTGAGATACTATTTAAAGTTTTCAGTTTTAAATTGAGACAGACAACTCATAACATACCTGAAGCACCATCGCCATGTACATTAATGTCAGGCATTCGTTTCCTGATCTTTATTTTGTATAACTTTTCTGCTTCTTTTGCAAGATGTTGTTGTCTCCTAATTTTAAGACACAATGATGTAGGTCTGTCTGGTATAAACCATGCTAAAAGACGTGATGTACCTGATATTACAAACTGAAATATAAAGACAAATGTAAGACGAACTGTCCATACTTCCCAATGAGTTTTATTAAAATCATAAGGTGATTTGGAATCATGAAAACCAGCAAATCTAAATAAACATATAGTAAAGATATAATAAATAACATAATATAACATAGCTCAATACAATAATCAAAAATAAATATAATAAACAAAACTAATTTTTTAATTCAATTTATATATAATTTTATAACACTGCAATTGAACCAAACTTATCAAGAAAATGGAAAATAAATATTTATATAAATTGTTTTTTTTTTTGTTTTTTTTGTTATTCACCTTAAGGCAGATAAAGCCACTACAGATGAGGAGGCTACTTAATAGTGGTTATAACCCTCTCTCAACTCTATAACTCTGAAACACAAACCTTGACAAACAAGGCCGCTGCGCGGAGAAACAAGTTGAGTGCGGTACTACCAGGGACGTGGTGGGGATCAGCTCGGAACCTCTCGCTTATGAAGCGAGCGCTTTACCACTACACCACTACCCCATATTTAAGAGACAATAGTATGATAAAATGTTTAAGAGACAATAGTATGATAAAAACTAAAATAACATCTTGTTTGGTAACAAACAAGATGTTATTTTAACAAAGTTAAAAGTTATCTTATATGATTATAATATTTCAACTTAAACAGTATATGATATTACTAATCTGATAAACAACCAAATAACTATTTGGATTCAACTTGGATTTATTACTGCAATAATATTAAGTAAAAAGTGGATATAAATAATTTTTAAAACCACTTTGTAACTCTCTTTTAAGTAAAGACTTAGTTTCGGTATTCACAGCAGTAAAATAATATTTTTAGGGTCGATTCATTGATTATCTGTTTTTCTTTATTATAGTTTATTTTTATATATAATTTTTGGCTATATCCGAATACTGTTTACTGTTATTATCAGTTATCAGTAAACACATTACCAAGAAACTCAATATCATTTGGAATATTCTTTTCTGAGCGTATTTTATACGGTCTTGAAAAAACAAAAACATTAAAAATACTAATTGCTATAATTGCCAAACAAAAGAAGAATGTAATTTTATTAAAATATTAGCAATTGCTTGTTTACGATGCATTAAAAATTTGTACTTTTGTAGAAAATGATTGGTGTAAATATGTCTAAAAAACTTGATTGATGTTGAGAATTTTGATATTCAATAGTATACTGAATGTATTTTGTGAATTTAAATCAGCTAAAAATGAGTTTAATTGTTTTATTTCATATCTGTCACTTCCTAACTTAGAAAAACCTTATTGTAATAATTTTTACAAATGGCAATACTCTTTTAATTTACTCATGGTTTTATTTTATTTACCCTAAAAATATATTTACTTAAAAAAAAAAAGTTATTGAAAATTTCTTTATTTCTCTGAAAAATAATTTTTTTAAGCCTTAGTGAGAGGGTTGCCATTTATTAACATAGGAACAGTATTGTGATTGTGGTTTGCAGTAAATAACTAAGTTTAGTTGAAGTTAAAATTTACAAGCCATTTTGAGCCCCAATCTGCTACAGATGTGAGATCAAATTCAATATCGGCTACCTGTTCTATGCAATCAAAAAGAGAAGACTTTTTGTCAAGACATGGGTATAAAGATGAGTTATCTGCAAAAAGAGCTACTTTAGACATAAGATTGTCTGGAAGATCATTAATGTAAATAAGAAACAAAACAGGACCAAGAAAAGAACCTTGAGGTAATCCAGAAGTTACTAGAAATAAAGAACAGTGTTGGTCTTTGAGGATGATTTTAATAAAATGAAAGAAACAAAAACTATACAGCTTGGTTCATATCAAGCTTATGGAGAAGACAAGCATGTCAAACTTTGTCAAAAGCTTTATAAAAAAAAAGCCAGTAGATAAAAAATCAGAACTTTTTTTTTCATGTGCTGTGGTTACCTTTTGCGATTAATTTAAGTTTCTATTCAACAGGTCCCTAATATTGCTTTAAAAAAATTTCTTTGAAAATAGATCAACTTCAAATCAAATGAAGAGAAATTTTATAAGAATCCAAAAAAAAAAATAAAAAAAAAAGATATCAAAATACTTATAGAAATTTATATTTTTTGTTTTTGATATAAAAACTGTAGTTTTTGTGCAATAGAATTTAAAAAAGGATTAATACAAAAGAAAAACACACCACATTAAAAACACTAAATTGCGATTTTCTATCTGTAGGGGTTTTAAGGCACCATAACATCTATATACGCATACATATATATAGGCATATATTATTGAGTGATTTCTCAATGTTCTTTTTGTTGTTAACCAATTATTTTATTACTATTATTTTAATTATTCACCTCCCCAAGGCCAAGAGGGCCACTATAGTCAAGGAGGCTACTTTTTGTGGTTACAACCCTCTCTCAACTCTGTAACTCCAAAACACGAACCTCGACGAACAAGGCTGCTGCACGGAGAAACAAGTTGAAAACCAAAGAAACCAAAGTGGTTTATTCCTATTAGAGGTGCTTCAGGTCTCCATTAAGTATGTGTTTGTGAGTACCACCAAAATGCAAAACTTTTAGCATTATAAATACCTGATATTTCAGACTATAAAGACCTCTTGACATTAGTTGCATGTGACTAAACAAATCAAGACTGCATGCTGCACATTTTCCCAGATACCAACACACTAAAAGAGTATCTTACTGCTTTGTTTGATAGACATGACATGGAAGATATCACCTTTAATCAGCGGCAAAAAGCCAAC
Source organism: Hydra vulgaris (assembly GCF_038396675.1). Classification (NCBI taxonomy): domain Eukaryota; kingdom Metazoa; phylum Cnidaria; class Hydrozoa; order Anthoathecata; family Hydridae; genus Hydra; species Hydra vulgaris. The sequence goes on along the minus strand of NC_088932.1, from coordinate 20,832,519 downwards.
AAAAAATATGATATAGTTCAAGTCACTCTTCCTATGCATGATTTTTTTGAAAAAGCTTGTCAATAAATATACCAATTAAGAGACCACCATTATATAGCCAAAAATCAATTAACAAGTAATCATAGTTTAAAGTGGAGGCACATTTTCCTAAGTTTTAGCCGTAGCCATTTTTAAAGGTCTATAATTTTTTACTGAATTGTATCTTATCAGTAAATTTCTAAAGATGTAGAAGCCTACCATATATAGAAACTAAAAAAATATTTCTTTTCACTTCTTAAACTGCAGGTTTTGTATATTGACTCATCAAAAACCAACTTTTTATACTTGCAAACAATTTTTTCGTTTTTTTAGGTAGCCATTATGGAAAAAATGTGACATTTCAGAATTCAATGTCAAAGTTTTATTAAAGTAAGTCTAGAGTTGTATTCAATAAAAAAAACTAGAAGGTTTTCTGAAATTTTGTTTTTAAAATATAGAGCTTCAAAGAATGAACAAACCATGTTTTTGCTACTGAATTTTTTATTTTTGGAAAAATCAGAAATTTCAAATGACCATATCTCATGAACCACAAAAGATTTTATGCTGAAGTTTTCAGGAGCTGCTTTTCTCATTGATATTAACAAATCCATTAAGTTTCATCAAAATCTAAGGGGGTCCATGTTGAAATCCTAAAATTTTGGTCCATTTGGCATGGAATGACCCATAGGGCTTTTGTTTTTAAGGGCCTACTAGTGATATACATTTTTTTGACAAATATAACAAACAAACAATTTATGACTAAATAGTATACAAATGTTCAAAGAAATAAATAATCTTGATAGATTGCTTATTTCTTTTAGCATTTGAAGTCTGATATTAAATTGACATGGTATAATATACTAATATATTTTTTGTCTATATTTTCAGTGTTGAGAGAACAATAATGTAAGAGAAAACTAGAATCTTTGAATGTAGCAACTCACTCAGATTTGGGTAAGCAAAGATAAACATTTACAAAAAAAGTTCAGACTTGTAATTTTAAAAAATTACTAAAATACTAAAAGTTATTTAATGTCTCATTTAGTAATGTTCATTATTTTGAAAATATTAAATAATCTGAAAAATAATACTTAACTTACTAATATATTTAAAAAAAAAACTTACCTGCAAATTGGATGTAATGGAGTTTGTAAGGGTTTTTCATATTCTTTAAAATTAGTGACATTATAATAAGACAAACTCCAATTCAAATATCCATTTAAGCTGTGATCACTACTATATTTATATTTGTAGACAATTCGAGGAATGAACTCAGATGTTAACGCAATAACACAGCCATTCACCATAACAGAGAACTTCAAAAAAGTTTTTTTAAAAAAAATCAAATTCAATTAATAATTGATAGTAATATTCAAAAACTTTAAAAAAACTATAGAAAACTTTGAGTAAATAAAAAAATTCAATATTTAAACAATTAAATAACAAATTAAATAAATTTATATACCGCTGTGACTGTAACAAGTATGTTGTACCATACACCAATACCTTTATCTAACATGGGTATTGGCCTACGAAACTGTGTTATCAATTTTTTTGCATCAATACGAATCTCTATTAAATTAGTAACAAGAGCAATTAATGGTGCCAAAGGAAAAGCAGCTATAAACATTGTCACAAAACCATACTGGAGAACTAATTTATAAAAAAATCAAATTACAACCTTACATTATTTCATTTAAGTTGTCGCAATAAACAAATAATGTTAAAAAGCGTAGGTATGAATTAAAATCTAAAAATATTAAGAATAATACTAAATAAAAATAAAATAAAAAAGAAAATAAATATTTAAAATAAAGAATAAAACTAAATAAAACATTTATAGCTTAAGTTATTTAAATAAACAGAAACAATTTAATACCAATTATAAAATAAAAAACATCAGTGCTTGAAAAAACATAGATTTTATATTTATACTAGTTACTTTAATTTAAAAATTGAGTTCTGAAGGTTTTTCTTAAGTTTTTCAAAATATTCTTGGTTTTTCAGGTTTATCATAAATGTTGTATTATAATAAATATTAAAAATAATAATAATCATACTTTCAAATAGCAAAATTTTATGGTAATATAAATATATAGCAAAATAATAATAAATATAATATAATATAAGTACAATGCAAATCAAGCTCCTTCACTGCTTCAGGTAATTTTTATGGGTTAAAAACAACAAACCTAAGCCAAAATTTGTAACAAAATTTAGTTTAAAGTTTAGCAGTTTGTACTGAACCAATTTATAATTGAAATATTTTTTTTCATTTCTTCTCGTCAGTTTAAAATAAAACCTCACTCTACCCCATGCTTTCCTCCGACTTGCTACCCCATGCTTTTCTCAGACTCATTTTTTTACAAGAACAACTCTCTGGAAAATAAACATCTTTTTATAACAACAAGCAATGGAAACAAAAAGGTACTTTCTGATATAAGGCCCATTATTTTCAAATTATTAACTCTTGTATCATATCTCAGAAATTAGGTTCAAGAGACTTTTGGAAATTCTTAAACTACCTCATTAATTAAGATGGGCTTTTTATGGGTCTGATCTTGATACCTATCCTAGGACAGAACTGTCTTGGGATAGATAATAATATCAGACATATAGCAAGATATATAGTCATTTATATATTAAGAGTCATAGCAAGGGCTATGACTCTTAATATATAAATGACTATTGATAAAGTCTGGCATGCTGGTTTTGGGAAAACCAAAGCACAAAGTTGACAAAATTAATTATAAATTATGTAAAAGCCATTAAAATAATTGAGGAAACTAATAAAATTTTAGCCAGAATTTTGTTTGTTTTATTAATTTAGAATTTTATTATTTTACTGTTTTTATTATTTTTAACATTATTTGCTTAATTTAACTTTTTTTATTTTTGTTTTATTGCCTGATTTATTTAGGGATTAATGCAGCTAAGTGTACATCGACTGACTAAAATAGTTAGAACATACAGAGAGTGTATATATATATTGACTAAATTAAATAGATAGCACATCCACAGATTGTACATACACCAACTGATTTAAATAGGTAGAACATGTGAGGAGTGTTGGTACATCAACTGAGGGTTTTGATTTGATAAAATTTTTCCGGTCTTCAATATTAATTAAAAAATAAAAGTTGCTTAAATTTTATGGGATAAATTACAGGTGACCAATATATATATATATATACATATATATATATATATATATATATATATATATATATATATATATATATTATATATATAGATGATATATATATACATATATATATGAAATTTACACACACACACACATATATATATATATATATATATATTATATATATAGATGATATATATATACATATATATATGAAATTTACACACACACACACATATATATATATATATATATATATATATATATATATATATATATATATATATATATATATATATATATATATATATTTATATTATGAAATAAATACAATAAAAAAAATAGTATGAAATAAATACATTAAAAGGAAAAAATTTTCCTTTTATTGTATTTATTTCATACTGTTTTTAACATTAATGATTTTGATTTAGGCTGTTGTGCAGTAGAAAAAACTAAATATCAATATTTAAATTCAGCCTACTCACTATATAGTTATATATATATATATATACATATATATATATATATATATATATATATATATATATATATATATATATATATATATATATATATATATATATATATATATATATTTTTTTCAACATCTTCGCTTCCAACAAGGCTGCAAGCAACCACTATTACAGTTGGAAGTTACTGGAAGAGAAAAGATGAAGTTTGTAAAGCAATATAACGAAGACAGATGACTTAAAAGATTGCAAATTTTATGAATCAGGAAACCAAGATGAAGGAAGCGAATTCCATAGAACTGTTGTACAAGGAAAAAAACTAGAGGAATAAGAGTTTTTGGAGCACTTAGGAACAGTCACAAAAAAAGGATGAGAGAGATTTAACTGAAGATTTAATTGAGAGATTTAATTGAATGGGAGAGATTTAATTGAATGACGAGTAACACGAGAATGAATTTTAGTAGATGGCACAAAAGACACTAGCTTTTTAGAGCAGTGCCTATTATAGTATTTGTAGAAAAGATGTCATAGCTCATCATAACAAGCAGGTCAATCAGCAAGAAATCCTTTTTTTCCTTTCACCGTTGTTTCATCTTATAGCGATTGTCACCGAAATCAAACTTGTCACTGAAGGAAAATTTTGACAAACTTGAAAATAGTAGAGGATTAAATGTTTTAAAAAATTTATAGAAAAAGTAATGAGATTTATCAAATCTGTATTGAGATATTAGGCAGTTTTTAAAGAAGGAGGAACTCGTGGAATAAATTTTACTAAACTCCTATGAACATTTGAAAAGTCAACAAGTGTTGAAATGGAGAGATTAAATTTTCAAAAACAACATTGCGACAAAATTATTATCATTTCTGGAGGGTGACACTCTAAATTTATTTCCAGCAGGTACATTTTATAAATGAGAAAAAAGTGAAAAATGAAAAAAGTCTTTGATTTTATAAAAAAAAAAACTTTATTGAGCTACTGTAAAGTTTTATTATTTACATGAAATTTTATTTTTCTAAAAAAAGTTTAAATACAGGTGAATTATAGCAGTATTACTGGTATTAAAACTATACAGTACTGAAATAATCATACCTAAAAATGATACTGGTATTGGATGCACTAACTTGAACATAAAAGAATAAAGAAGTCACAGTATAAAACATGTTTTAATACTTTTAGTACATGTTTTATTACTTTACAACATTATTTGTATTTTATTGGAGCTATGCATTAATAAAAGCAAAAAAAGGGCTCCTTGTACTTATAGAACAGCCTCTATTTTTCACAGCATTGAGGCAACAAAACTCAAAATTTAGGCAAGTTTTTGAGACTACACTTTTAATATGACTTTTCTCAGATCTAGCGAGGTTAGACTCTGTTTAGAAACT
>NC_088932.1:20767500-20822500 GCF_038396675.1 Hydra vulgaris | reverse complement strand
TATTTTTTGTTTAGCAATGCATCTCTTCTTCTGTTTCAGCGGTCCTATACATTTTTTTGTTTAGCAATGCGTCTGCTCTATCTTCTTCTGTTTCAGCGGTCCTATACATTTTTTTTAGCCTAGATGCTTGTTACTTAGCTGATTCATTTGCTTGAGATTTCCATTCTCTTTCTTGAGCAAAACAAGCTAATTGATCAACTTCAGTTTCCAGATTTCTTTTCTATATTTAGCTTTCTTCATTATACTTCTACGTTGATAAGATATTTTTTTTACTTATTTACTTTAAAAATTTAATTTTTAATTACTATTTATAAGAATATAAAGTATTAAAGCATTAATTACTTTTTTATCTAAAATCTATCAATTTCAGATTTCAATAATGTTTTTTTATAATTCAACAGTGATCTATTTATTTATGCTAAACTAAAATGCTAAAAGTTTGTAGTTTATTGTTTGTTTTAATTACTTTTTTTAACGATTTCTTTTATTATTACTGCTGACCTCATGTTTGTTTTGCACGAACACCAAAAAAATAAACAAACTGACAAGAAAGCAAGTAAAATAAAATGTTGTAAAAAAGAGCAGATATCCAAAGTTACAAAGCCCTAAAAGATTTCAGATAAAAAAGGTTCAGGAATAGAAAGGTAACATGAACCAATTAAGGGTATGTAAAAAATGTGTAGATGGCACGGCCTAAATGAAGCTTAAAAACTATGTGTGTGTGTATATAAATATATATATATATATATATATATATATATATATATATATATATATATATATATATGTGCGCCTTACTTAGAAAATACACTGAATGGCTTAAATGGTATAAGAAATCTGAATGTGAAGAGATGTGTATCATTCAAAAACATACAACAATAAGATTGTTTATACACAAAAAAGAAAAGATAAATGGATACAAAGCAAATATATGAGCAGCAGTATTTAAAAAAAAAACAATTAAGAAAATAGATTGCTACAAGACAGATATTCTGTTAAAGAAGTATATGCTTTAGCAGGCCTTGTTATAAGATTTCGCTGCGTAACGAAAACGCGTAAGGAAAATGCATTTCAAAGTAACTCAACTCAGCAAATATATTTTGTATTGTTAGAAGTTATATTGCATCACTAGCATCTTTTCAAGTACCTCATTCTAATTAAAGTTATTTTATTATTATTTTAACGCGTTAAAAATCATACAGACAGTTTTTTTCTTTCTCACTATAACAAAATTTCCAAAAAAACTCTTATCGCTTATTTGAAAAATCATTTTTATCATTTTTTCAATTATGAACTAAATTTTATTTTGAAAAAAATATTTTTTTCATAAAATGTAACACAATATTTGTTTATTTTCTTATAATTTTACAGTTGGTTTTTGGTTATTTTATTAACTGTTACTAAATTTTTTTTTTTTTTTTTTTTTTTTGTGAACTCTTTTTAATAGTGTTTTTAAACAATAAAGGGTTTTATCAGTTACTGATAACATATTCGTGATCATAGTTTATTTTCATAAATTATACGAAAGTCATTAAAACTTTACGTTATTGAATTGACAATAAACTCAAAATAAAATATCTTATTAATAAAAATTTTCATCAAAAGAAATCGTGGATTTTTTAAACTATTATGACAAAAAATAATTTATATATTTAAGAGGAATTTATATATTTAATTCCTTAAGATAAAACTTAAAACACTTTGTTTTCTTTAACTAATTTTTAACAACAACAAAAGAATTATTAAACAAACTGTTTCTTTAACAAAAAATCTATTAGTTTACAATTATGCTTTAACTTACGACTCTATTTCTTTTGAATAAATGTCACATAAACGATATCAAAAGATAATTTAAATATTCTTAAAAATAAAAGTTTTTACGTAACACAAAACTGCTGAATGCGTAGGCAAATCGCCTTATGCAAGATGCAAAACGATCTGCGAACAAAATGCGAGATGCGTAACGCTTCTTAACAAGGCCTGCTTTAAGCAAGTAATCTAAACATGCATATATTTAATTTCAAATAAATGTAATTATATAATAAAAAATGTTATACATAAATATATACACATGGATTACATAGCATATTCATATAGGAACAATAAATACTTGTTACATTAAAATTATACAAATATATAGCAATTTATATTTTTGCTTCCCTCTTTAAAAATAAAATAAAATACAGGAAAATTATGCTTTTTAATATCAACTTAAAACTGTTTTTTTGTTTGTTGTTGTTTTACCTTATCCAATTTCATTGCTGAAAATAACAACCCTAAATAAACAAAAATAAAAACAGTACACAAATGAGTTAAATTACAATTTTTTTTTTTAATTTCAATTTATTTTAATTTGCTATTTTGTTAGTTTTGCTTTCTTTCTTAATTTATTCTGTAACACTGCAAAACTTGTAAATGGCTGCGACAAATTGTTTAAAATAAAATACTCACACGTGGACATACAAGACAAAAAATCGCACACGTTTCCTGAGAAGGCTTAAAGTCAGTTGTTATATAAAATAAGTAAAGATGGTTTTAATAGTTTAGAACTAATGTAACATTTTTAGATATAAATATAAAAGAATATAAAAAAATATATAAATATAAAAGAAATATATAAATATAAAAGAATATATAATAACCATGAGCGAGACTAGATTTTTTCAAACCGAGACGAGACCGAGACGAGAAGTTAGTACTTCTCATGAGACCAAGAACGAGACGAGAAATTTAACAATTTTTGAAAACAAATTTATTAAAATCCAAGTAAAAAAAAAAATGTAAACATGGTTTTGACTAATAGACACAAATGACATTTGTCAAATGTAAACAACTTTTTCAAATATTAATTCAGAATTTTTTTGCCAAACTTTTCCAACAAGACAATGTTTTCTCTGATTAAGATGATTTGTTCTACTTTTTCTGGGTATAAGTTGTGTCTGGATGATTGGACGACATTTCCACCTGAGCTAAAAACTCTCTGATTTAGTTGAACTTGCTGGAATAGCTATAATTTGTCTAGCTAATGAAGAGTTCTGGCAATGTATTTAAATGCAATTTCCACCAATCAAGAATCGGAAAGTCTTTTTTGGCATCAGGGAGATATTCATACTGGCACATTTCGCTCAAAATAGGATTCAGTTCAGATGTTGGCTCTTGTGTTTCAAGTCTGACGTTTAACTTGCGCTTGAGTTTTGAATTAGGGGACAAATCTGCTAAAAGGACTCTGGCAACAGGTTGGCACTCAACATTATCCTTAACCTGTGAGGCTAACTATTCTTTTTTTGTTTGAAATTTTTTGAAGAGATTCAAGTGAAGTCCCTTTAAAGCAGGATTTAAGTAGTTTGCTGCAGCATTCAATAAGTTTCCAGGGTGACAAAGAGGAAATCTTTTCTCAATGCAGCTTTTCAAGTTTTTTGCATACAAGACATCGTAGCCATTTTTTCCATCCGTCTCAATAAATTGATCAATTTTGTCATGGATTAAATAAGAGAATCAGCGACAGAGTTAATTGTTGGAATAGACTCAGCCGACCACATTTCTGTAGCTTCTTTAAGTGGTGCCAAAATTTCTACTGCTCCCTCGATTGATTTCCACTTTGATGCATTGATGGTCTTTGAAGAAAAAATATCTTCATTTGCACATAAGCTGATAATTGCACTCTTTAGATGTAGGGCAGAAGCCATGCAATCCAGTTCACTATTCCATCTTGTGTCAACAGATTGGCATAACTGTCTAAAATTGATTCCTTGAGTGTCTGATTCTGATTCAAGCAACTCAGCTGCAACTGTTGACTGGTGAGTTAAAGAAGCCAAATCTTTGCATGTTTGCAATGCATCATCCATTCCAGCAGTCATTCAAATGAGTCTCGAACTGCACATTGCAAAATATGATTGTTGCACAATTAATGGTCAAGGCGCTTTGACAATTTGACTGCAAGTTTCATGTTTCTTCAAAAGTCCAAGAGATGTAGCTGTCCTGAGCTCTAGAAGTACAAAGGTCAGAAGTAAATGCAGCACTTTTTAGATTTGACGTAATCTCCGTTATTATGCTCTTCATTCCAGCTTGAGCTTCTCTTGATTGAATTGAAAGCTTTCTTGAATATGTTGTTCTGTGATGAAGCCTCAGTTTAGGGTTTGCAATGTCAAACAATTTCTTGAAAACTCTTCCTTCAACTGCTTAAAAGGATGCCAGATCAGTGCAAAAGTAATCCAGTATTGCAGAGTCAAACTGTTTTTGAATGGAATTATCTTTGTCATATTTGGACTTTGTTTCAAGCATTTCGACCATGGTTCGTTGTTTCTTCTTAGGAGGAGGAAGAAGAGAGTCGTCAGTTTTTTCAGAATACTCAACGTAATCTTGGCTGTGTTTTTTTTCGAGGTGACGATGAAGTCTGCTTGTGTTTCCATCTTTTGTTTTCAAAGTTTTTTTGCACCCCTTGCATTCAGCACCGTCACTTGTTTTTTGAAAATATCTCCAGATTTTGTTTTTTCTTGGTGACATTTTTGATCGCTGAAATGAGGCAAGAATATTTCTTTTCAATATGAACAATATACGTCAAGTTGAATTCCACTGGTAAACTAATGAAATTAAGTCGAAAGTGAACCATTTTATACAAAAAGTTTTTGTATTTAAAATCTAATTAAAAATATTTAAAATCTAATTAAAATTTTTAAATTAGATTTTTAAAAAAAATCTTATTAAAATCTAATTAAAAATTTAATTTGTTTTTGTCAAAAACAAATTAAATTTTTAATTAGATTTATTAAAATCACTGAGTCAAAATATTAATTAATTAAAATAAAAAATTATCAAGCATTTTGTAAATTATAATAATTTTTAATTTGGAAAATAATATAATATTTGAGTCTTGTTCTACTTCTCGCGAGAATTTTCTATTTCTGGTTTCTCACAAGAAGTCCCATTTCTCAAGAGAAACGAGAACGAGACGAGATCTCGCTCATGGTTAATATATAAGTATAAAATAAATATATAAATATAAAAGAATATATAAATATAAAAAAAACATAAGAAAAAAAGGATTAAAATAGTTAGAACTGATAGAAAAATTTTCAAAAAAAAATCTTATAAAAAAGTTTCTGATAAAACATCTATTCAAACAGTTTGATCAGTAGAACTATATTCAAGTAATAAAAGCACTATCAGCAACAAATTTGAATGACTGTACAGTGGTATCAAAGAGCTTTAATACATAATAATAAATAAAAGTCAATTTAAAGATATATTTAAGAAATATTAAAATTGTGAAAATTTTTTTTAACTATAAGAAAAATCTGACATCATCAAATAACTATAAATGAAATGTTTGAATCAACAACCATATGTTTTATCTTACAACTTTAAAACTATGTTTTTTAGCAAAATATAAAAATTTAGAGCAAAACAGATGTAAAATTTTTTGTATATAATTTATGAATAAAATTCTAATTAAAAAAACAAAAAACTAAACTAATTTGAAAAAAAAATAATTTTTTTTTATATAGCCCAATAAGTTATATTGCATGTTCAGTCAAGCAGTCAGGCGTCACAATGAAATAACCAGCTGCCAGAGTACATAAAGTGTTACATCAAGTTACAGAAGTGTAGCTACATTGACTAAGGGTTTGGGTTGAGGCAGCAATACACACACAGGGGTAAACACTCAGACTTATGGATGGCGGCCATCCAAAAAACAGAAGGATGACTGAGTGTAACCAGTTTGCTGATGTTGGTTGCCTGCTAACATTTTGAGTTGCTTGTCATCATTTTTCATAAAATGTTTTATTATTTTAGTGGAACTCTTGCATAATTTAAAAATTTTTCCTTATTGGGCTGAGGGACAATGAAAATTATTTGCAGAAATAAAAGTAATATTTTAACTATTTATAACATTTCTACTTCCAGATAAAGCACACATGCATATATATACGCCTTTAGTTTTTTTTACTCTTTTTTACAGCAACTAAGTCAAAATTTGTTATCATCTAATATTAGAGTTCTATAATTATCATCATCCCTATTATTTTTATTTGCAAAAATTTTTATTTTCTTTGATTTTGCAACTGACAATACATTATAAATAAATTATTTTTAAATATTTGCTAACTGGTCTTTCACTAATAATAAAATTGGAACTGCAAAATGTAATTTTAATGCAACTTTTATGGCTTAAGTTAAACTAAATCTCTTATGAAAAATAGGTTGCAAAAGCATTTACAAATTACACAAATATATTATTCTATACAATACACACTCTTTTACAGATGCTATCAATAGTCATTATTCATTCCTTTAAGCCTATTTCAAGATTTTTAGTATATGACTTTAATGTAGAATTTTGACTATGATTTAAAATACAGTTACAAGTGTAAGTACAAACAAAGGAAAGAATTTCTACTTGTGTCTCATTAAAGTCATTGTATTAAAGAATTTAAGAAAGAATTTAACTTTAGGAGTAAAATTATTGCTTGTTATAAAACTTTTGAATTAATAAAAATAAAACTAGAACTGCAGAAAAAATTGATAGTTGCCCCTTGGGCGACAATAAATATTTTAAAGTCACACAAGTGACTTTAAAAAATTTATAGTCGCCCAATATATATATATATATATATATATATATATATATATATATATATATATATATATATATATATATATATATATATATAGTTCTGTGATTGTTGCATTTCGGAAGAACGGAAGGAAAAAAATGATTCTTATGCCAACACATACATCACTTTTAATTACTTTTGACTTTCGTCCAACATTTGCGTGTTGTCAGAATGTTAAAACCATTAATTACAAATTAATTAAACCATTAATTACAAATTACAAATTAATCGTTTTTTAAAAAACCCGCAAAAACGCAAATTTTATTGACCAAAATGTTTTTAAAAACATTCTGAATGTTTTTAACAATATAAACAATGTTTTCATTTTTATTTTTTTTAATAAAATCATTTTATTTTTATTTTTTTTAATAAAATGTTTTTATTTTTTTATTTTTTTACTGTAAATCATGCGCGGAGTGTTGCTAAATCGACTATCTTATAGCCTGACTCGCAACAAAGTGCTGCTACATCGACTGACAAATAGCCTGACTCGCAACGGAGTGCTGCTACATCTACTATCTTTTAGCCCGACTCGCAAGGGAGTGCTGCTACATCGACTAAGGGTTTGGTTGGGGCATGCAGTCTATCAATTAATAAAATAAAAAAAAACTGGTCTTGCATTTTAATTTTTACTTTTTGTCAACAAAATACAGAAAAAACTTTCTGACAATATATAAGAGTTCTCTCTCTCTCTATGTATATATATATATATATATATATATATATATATATATATATATATATATATATATATATATATATTATATATATATATATATATATATATATATATACAACCCGTAGATGTTGTCCGAAAGTTTTTTCCATATTTTGTTGACAAAAAGTAAAAATTAAAATGCAAGACCGGAATTTTTTTTTTTTTTAAATGATAGACTGCCTGCCCCAACCAAACCCTCAGTCGATGTAGCAGCACTCCCTTGCGGGTCAGGCTATTTGTCAGTCGATGTAGCAGCACTCCCTTGCGAGTCAGGCTATTTGTCAGTCGATGTAGCAGCACTCCCTTGCGAGTCAGGCTATTTGTCAGTCGATGTAGCAGCACTCCCTTGCGAGTCAGGCTATAAGATAGTCGATGTAGCAACACTCCGCGCATGATTTACAGTAAAAAAAATAAAAATAAAAATATTTTATTAAAAAAAATAAAAGTAAAAACATTTTATTAAAAAAAATTAAAATAAAAACATTGTTTATATTGTTAAAAACATTTAAAATGTTTTAAAAACATTCAGAATGTTTTTAAAAACATTCTGGTCAATTAAATTTGCGTTTTTGTGGTTTTTTTAAAAAACGATTAATTTGTAATTAAATTAATGGTTTTTACTTTCGTCCAACACGGAAATGTTGGACGAAAGTTAAAAGTAATTAAAAGTGACGTATATGTTGGCGTAAGAATCACTTTTTTCCTTCCGCTCTTCCCAAAGCCAACAAACTATAGATCTATATATATATATATATATATATATATATATATATATATATATATAATAAAAATGATGAAGAATAAAAAGACTTTGAAACGATAAAGAAATTAAAGACAATTCAATTAATTAAAGAACAAACTTGAAAAAAACATAAAATTTTATAAATTTAAAAGTTTTAATACAAATAAAAATAAATAAACTTAAAAACATACTTAATAAACAAATTGAATCAACATAAACAATATAATAAAAACACAGTAGAAATTATTTGCAAAATTTGTAACTTACGGCAATACAAACTCAGGTATGTTTCCTATCAATTGCTGACCTGCCATTAGAACAACTAACTGGATAGATAGTTCCAAAAAGCAGCCTTGTGCAGAGCATCCCTCTAAACTAATATTTCTATTTATAAAATACTTACGATCTCCTGGCCATCCAACAAAATATGCATTTTTAAAAAAAGCAATATAAAATACAGAAGAATATGCATTGCAAAACTGAAACCAAAACATTTTAAATGTAAATGATTTTTCAAAGTCACTTTTTGTTCTGGGATTTTCCCATTCGGTTAACTTTTTTGCAATCCTTTTGTATAAAATTCGTAGTACATTAATAATTATTAAACTAATAACACTAGCTGAACATGCTACTAACAATTTAGAGTTCGAGTGAGCTTTAAGTATAAAAACAGCTCCACGATAAACAATAACTCCCATAGTTGCTGCAATAACTAAACACATAAACAAGAAAACAACGGATAACTCACCACACACTTTAAAAAAGTAATCTTTTGTTGAAATAAACGGTTCAGTTTCTTTAGTAACTGGGTTAACACGTTTTTGAACAGCTGCTTCACAATACTCAGGCCTCAGAGTCTCCACCTCATAAAAATTCTTTGAGTGCCATTTGTATGATAAAGTGTACTGGCGCCTTTTCCAGTATTCCAAATAAAGCACTGACCATAGAGACATAAATACAGACAACATTGGAGTAGCACTATTATCAAAAACATGAGCTATTCGAGCATACAAACAAGTTTCATCGAGATAAAAATAATTACAGTCTTTATCACATAATGGACACATGTAAAAGTGAAAATTTTTTTTTTGAGAACAAATTTCTTTGGTTGGCTCAAACCACATTAGAGAAAGTCCTCCATATAAACAACATAAGATTCCCAAAAGCGAAACAGGGATCAAAAAAAGTGTGTAAAAACCTAACCAATCAAAATAAAAAGCAATTTTAACACCAAAGTAGTCTTTAATTGCATCAATAGGTTGATACTTAAAAATCTGTTTAAATGAACCCCATTCTTCATAAAGTTTTTGTTTCGTACTTACTGGCTTCAAGTTACTTCCTTTCAGAATGACTCCATCATGGACAGGATAACAATCAGTAAAAACATTATTATGCATAAGATAACTTAGACCGCATTTTATTCTAAAATCTGAGCACCACGATGTTGTTTGAAGTATATGATAAGTAATCAGTGAGCGATAAGCCTGCGAAAATAATTTGTTTTTATTATTACCATTGTAAAACTCACATAACCGTGATTTGTCAAATACATCAGCAAAGTAAAATTTTGATTTATTAAAGTAGGAATTTCTTATTGCAAATGGATCATATCTATCCCAGCATGCCCGAAGTTTCTTTAAAGCTTTGCTATACCTAAAAAAAAATGTTTTAAAATATTCTAGTATACCAAAAAAAATAAAAAAAAAATAAAATAAAATCTAATATATTTAACTCTTGAAATGAAAAAATTATCTGATCTTTTTAAAATTATAAAAAAATTTATTTTTTAAAATTATAAATATCAAAAATGTATGATACTATAAAAATAGCATTGTACATTTTTGAAATATAATTAAAACAAGATAAAAGTATACAATATTTTTATTATATAACATTAGTAATTTGTAATTTGAACAAAGTAATTAGTAATTGCAACGTTTATTTAGAGGTTTCAAGTTAGATAATTTAAAATACCTAATCTTTTTACTTAAAAATTTGAATATGGCTATTTTCAGGGGTGGCAAATCCGATAAAATGATCAAAAATTTTTAAGTACTTGTATTTATCAGTAAAATTAAGGCATTTTTTTATATAACTGATTTTGATGCTCAAGAAACCCATGTGCCCTTGATGATATAAAAAAAAAAAAATCTTACACATTCTTTATTCATTGATCTGTCAAAAAATATGAAGATTTTGATCTGCAAGTATTTGGATTTCCATAAATATGGATAACAGGGCATGATCCTCACTTTTTTTTAGTAGAGTATTGTAATTGATTTTTCACTACCTTACAGACTAGCTGGAACTCTGAAAATTTCTCTAGTGCTGATAAATGTGCATGATAAAGTTGTTTTCAGAGTCCAAGACACAAGGTAGGGGAGGGGGGGAGTTAAGACTGGGTTATTGGCCCTATTTTTTAGGAGTGGAATCTTGTCATAGATTTTCAGGTGATTTTGCAGAAAACTACACATCTGCGATTTAAGATGAAATCCAAAGTTACCATTGGTTCCAAAGTCAATGTACACTACACCCCGTTGCCCTCTATTTGTTAAACAAAATCAACCAGGTTAAAGAAAAAATGTTTTGCTACATGTCAGAAGATAATGAGCATGAATTTATTTTGTGTTTGAAGTTTAGACTCAAATAGTTAATTATTTGAAAGAAAATCATCCTAATATTTCAAAGATATAATATTTTTATTTTTCAGATGGCTGTACTGCACAGTATAAAAACCACAAAAACCTTTACAATATGCAGAATGGACCTTTTTTGCTACTAGTCATGGTAAGTCACTACGTGATGGCATTGGTGGCACGGTAAAATGATTAACTACAAATGCAAGTTGAAGTAATTTTTTTAAGAAAAAGAAAGACTGGCAGAATTGCGCACCACTTTAAAAAAATGTTTTCAATTAAGTTGAACAGTTTTTGGAACTAGGAGCTATCATCAAATTAATCCAGAAACTATAGATACTGTTAGCTTTAAACAAATAAATGAAAATTTTAATATAACAGGCATGTTTATTTTCTGGTATCCAAAGTATTCAACCTAGTCAGCAAAATAACATCAATACATTGAAATTTGGTGAATTTATACTGTGTAAATATGATACATTTCATTGGATTGGTATGATGAATGAAATTGACAATATTAGGCAAGATGTTATGGTAACATTTATGCAATGCACAGTCTTCTTAACAAACTTTTCTGGCCATCTAGAGCAGATAAGTGTTGGGTTCCAATTACCAACATAACTTGTATCAATGATGCATCTGCAACAACAACTGGGCGCATCTAAGTAAATCTTAACACAATCTTGACATGTAATATTTTTGTATTTTACTTTGTATATAATTAAATAAAACAGTACAAGTATAAACCAAAAAACCTTTTGAAGACAATATTCCCAAAGTTATCTTTACATTATTGAAAAAAGCAAATAATTTTTTTTTTGGAGAAAATAAGTGGGGCATGGCGCTAGAGCCCTGGGCCATGGACCCTCTGGTTGTCTGCCCTGGAAACAATTTTAACACACGTTTATCAAGACTACACAAATGTTTAAAGTTTCAGATCTCCAGTTTGTCAGGAAAATAGTGAATATAGAATAATGTTTAATATGTTTAATATTTTTTTATATCATCAAGGCCACACAGGTTTCTTGCGCATTAAAAACAGGTATATAAAAAATTACCTAAATTTATTTTAACTGATAATTACAGGTACATAATAATAACATTTTACACTTCTGATCATTTCATTGGATTTGTCACCCCCAAAAATAACCAGTTGCAAATTTTATGTAAAAAAATCTAATATTTTTAAAGTTATGCGACTTAAAACCTCTAAATAAAAGTTGCAATTCTGAGGGGACAGGTGGGGCTTGGCCAATATCTGCTAAAAGTAAAACGGTCATATTTCAGGATCTTCTTTATATATATATATATATATATATATATATATATATATATATATATATATATATATATATATATATATATATATATATATATATATATATATATATATATATATCTGTGTGTGTGTGTGTGTGTGTGTGTGTGTGTGTGTGTGTGTGTGTGTCTGTCTGTGTGTGTGTGTGTCTGTCTGTGTGTGTGTCTGTATATATGTATGTATGTATGTATGTATGTATGTATGCATGTATGTGTGTGTGTCTGTATATATGTATGTATGTATGTACGTATGTATGTATACATACATACATACACATGTATACATATTTGCTGACTTTTATTTCAAACGTCTGCATTTGCTTAAAAATCTGAAAAAAAACACCTGCAACATTTTACCATTTTATTTGGATTTTAAATAAATCATTGGTTTTGTAGGTTTTATTTGAATCATTTTATTTAGGACTAATAAAATGTTTGTTTTTTCCATTTTACAATAAGTAACGCATTTGCTTTTCTATTTTTATTTTAAATACTTAAAGATTTGAATAAAACATTAATTTTTCCTTTGATTGTTTTTGTTTTGTTTGTTATTTTTTTGCTGTTTTTTTTTTTTTTTTATATTTAGAATTCAATAAAAAATCTTTATTTTACTTTTATCTTATTGATTTAATCTAAAATTTAATCAAATTTCAACTAATATAATTAAAATAAAAACAAATACATTTAAAAAACACATTAAAACCAACGTTTTAATTGATTAAATGAAACCTTTGTTTTAATGTTTGTGTTTTTTAATTTAATTTATCCAGAATTTATAAAAAAAAATTTGTATTACTGTTTTTATTTTAATTATTCTGTTTAGAATTTAAATCACAAAATTTATTCCCATAATAATTTTAAATATTTTATTTAGAACTTTATTTATCTAAAATAAAAATAAATTTTTAGTTTTTTTGTTTTTATTTTGACAAGTTTATTTAGAAATTAAATACAGTTCATACTGCTGTTTTGCTTTTATCATTTCGTTTAAAATTTAAATAAAGCGTTTGCTTAATTGTTTTTAATTTACAATGCAATTGCATTACAGCTGCCATATTAGTAGCACATTATTTTTGTGAAAAACGAGCATCTGATTTCAAAAGTCAACTACAACAAAATAATAAACCATTAACCATAAATATTGCATATGTAAACATTTTACATAAGTTGTTATTTAAAAGATTTCATAGATTTTCATGAAACAGAAATCTCTATTCTATTAGAATTGTTAGCAATCAAAAAAAATTTTTTCCTATGAAATATAAAAAACAAAAGTTTTTTTTAAATAATAAATCCTGTACAAAAACTTTACAAATACTTTTAATGTTTTTTAAAATCAGGTTTTGTTATGTTTTCATTTTACTATTTTATTATTTTACATAAACTTGGCAAATTTAAACTGCTGAAATAAAAAAAATCTAATCACTTTATCAATCCAATGATTTTATCTTAGGGGTAGTCCATATATTACAAGACGCAATTTTTGACATTTTTGGACCCCCTACTCCCCCTTGTAATTCATAATAACATTTTATTGATACCCACCCCCTCCCCCCAACAATATTATGCCACAAATTGGTTCCCCTCCCCCTCCCTCCCATCCTCAAATAAAAAATTTTTTGAAACAATTTTAAGTATAATAATGTCTATAATTTTCTTAGCTTCTTTGAGTTAATTAATTAGTACTTTTCAGTCTGCTGAATGTTTTTTTTACACTCTAATAGTTTCATTTAAAATCGTATAAATTAAAATCGTTATCTTAAACATAACACCAATTTTAAATAGCTTTTCTTCCAATATATACACGCAAAAATATTATTTTATAAACATAACTTTCTCACAACTAGCAATGTTAGCGTGGCTGAGTGGATTCCGCTTTAGGGTTTACTAGCCTAAAGGTTTATCTCTCAGTGTCAAAATTTATTTATTTATTTTTAGCCGTGCACAAATGTTGCTTTTTTGTTGCTACACACTTTCAAGCACCAACTAAAGTTCTGCACTTGCACCATATAAAGTCAAAGTGCAGAACGTGCACTGCACTGAGACAGTTACAGTACATAGGCTGTAACAGTCAATTAATAGACTGTAACTACTCTGTTAACGGAGTGTACACATCAACTAAGTAAGATTTATGCCCAGTTGATTTTACAATCAACATGTAGATACATCAACTGAGGGTTTTGGTTTGGTCAAATACTCTTTTAACTTAAAGAAAGTCTTTTCTAGATTTAAAACTTTTTTATTAAAAGTATAATTTAACAAAAAGTTATAAATATATACATATATACATATATATATATATATATATATATATATATATATATATATATATATATATATATATATATATATATATGTATATATATATATATATATATATATATATATATATATATATATATATATATATATATATATATATATATACATATATATATATATATATATATATACACATATATATATATATATATATATATACAGCGGTGGCAAAAAATTAAAGACCACTCTTTTTTTTTTCAAAATTTATTTTTAACCTTAGTATAATTTTATTTTGGAAAAAGGTATCAAAAAAAGAAAAACATTTTTAGAAAGAATTTTTAGTGTATTTTATATTTATTGTAAAAGAATTTATAATTTTTTTACAAAATAATGTTAAAAAATTAAAAAACTGACTAGTATAAAATATAAATGGGAAAAAAAATTGGACAAAGTTTTAAGACCAGTTTCAAAAATTTTTCAAAAAGCAATAAAAAAATAATTTAGGAACATGTTGTTCCTCCATTTGTTATCAAGCACTGTTGTACTTGTTCTGGCATTGAATTCATTAAAGTTTTGATTACTTCATCAGGCACATTTTTCAAATGATGAGAGATAGAAGATTTCAAATCTTCCAAATTGTAAAGTTGTTCTTTACCAAGCTTGTGATCAAGCCACGACAATAAATTCTCTATTTTTTTTTTTTTTTTTATACATCTTCGCTTCCAACAAAGCTGCAAGCAGCCACTAATTAAAGTTGGAAGTTACTGAGAGATAAAAGATGAATATTGTAGAGCAAGATAACGGATGACGGATGACTTAAAAGATTGCAAATTATATGAATCAGGAAAACAAGATGAAGGAAGCGAATTCCAAAGAGCTGATGTTCGAGGAAAAAAACTAGACGAATAAGCGTTTTTGGAGCACTTAGGAACAGTCACAGAAAAAGGATGACACTTAATTGAATGACGATTAACACGAGAATGAATTTTAGTAGATGGCACAAGAGTCGCTAGCTCTTTAGAGCAGTGCCCATTATAGTATTTGTAGAAAAGAGAAAGAGAAGCAACATTACGACGATGTGATAATGGTTGGAGGTTGGCTGCAAGAGCAGGTCCAACTATGTTTACAATGCGTTTTTGCACCATGTCAAAAAGAGAAAGGGCATCATTAGAAGATCTGCCCCAGATATGGCAACAGTATTCCATACAAGGCCGGATTTGAGGTTTATAGAGATAGAGAATAGAATCCAAAGTAAGAAAATGACGAGCTCAATAAAGAGATGCAACCTTAGCAGATGCTAATTTTGCAACTGATTTGATATATGGTTTCCAAGAAAGATTGGAAGTAAGAGTTAATCCTAGAAGATGAAGAATAGGTGACTCATCGAGTACATCACCGTTCATAAATATAGGAAGATCTAAATTATTGCGATAACGATTGGCTGAAAAAAATTGAGTTTTATCTGAATTAAAGTTCACCAGCCACTGTGAGCCCCATGCTGTAGCAGAACTGAGATCCTTTTCAAGCTCAAATGCCCCCTCCAAGCAATCAGAGGGTGTTGGTTTCTTATCACGACAAGAATAAATGGTAGTATCATCAGCAAACAATGCCACCTTAGATGTGAGAATATCTGGAAGATCGTTAATGTAAATTAAAAAGAGTATAGGGCCCAGGATAGAACCTTGAGGAACCCCTGAAGTTACAGAATAAGAAGAAGAGTGTTGTCCATCGAGGACAACTTTTATGCTGCGATTGGAAAGGAAGGATTCAATGATCTTAAAGATGTTGCCAGATACACCATAAGAAGAAAGCTTATGGAGAAGACCAGCATGCCAAACTTTATCAAAAGCTTTTGAAATGTCAAGAGCGATGGCCTTAACCTCTCCACCTTCATCTAATGCACAATAAAACCTGTCAGTTATTACTGTTAGCAAATCAGCTGTAGAACGAGAAGATCGAAATCCATATTGATGGTCAGAAAGTTATTAGATTCGAGATGAGAAATTAAGTGTTTGTTAATTAAAGATTCAAAAACCTTGCTAATGATAGGAAGAAGACTTATGGGACGGTAGTTAGACAAATCAGATCCCTCTCCAGAATTTTTAAAAATAGGAATAACAGATGCCGCTTTCCAGCAGGCTGGAAAACAAGACTCTGATAAGCACTTGTTGAATAGTTTTGAGAGTATAAATGACAGCTCCGGAGAACATTTCTGCAAGACAATAACAGGTATGTTGTCCGGGCCACAAGTTATAGAAGAGTCTAGGCAGGAAATCACTTTAGATACAGATGCTGGATATGAATGTTAAGCAATGTGATGTGATATGAATGTTAAGCAATGGATCAACCTGTTTGTTGGCAATATCAGATAGAATGCAACTAGTGGAATCAAGAGATGATATTAATGAAAAGTTTTTAGCAAACAATTCGGCTTTGTCTTTAGGTGAGGTGACAAAGTTTGAACCATACAAGAGAGGTGGAATTATAGATTTGCCCTTATTATTGATATTATTAAAGATTCTCCAGAAGTCACGAGAGCCTAATTTTTGGGTTTTGGCATTAGGCAAAACCTTTTTACAATTGTTTCTAGCAGTAATAAACAGACGTCTGATTTCTGGAGAATAGTTTTGCTGATAAATATGGAAGTAACGGTTTCGATTGGCAATCGCAGCAGCACAGTGTGAGGAAAACCATGGAGGAGAGTGAGGCTTGACCTGGAATCGTCGAGAGGGAATAAAAGATTCCATGCCAGCCTGAATCCACGAAGTTATGTAAGAAGCACATTTGTCGACAGGAAGACGAAAGATTTCTACCCAAGGGCCATCACGAAGAAAATCACGGAAAGAATTCCAGTCAGCTTTACTGTAGTTGTAAGAGGTTCGATAATAGGGGGATTCAGGTGATGAAGAAGAATGAGATATTAGTTTTAGAGAGATCAAACTGTGATCAGAAGAACCTAAAGGTGAATGTGGAGAAACTGAGCACTGACTAGGATCAGAAACAAGACATAAGTCGAGTAGAGAAGGTAGATGATTCGGGTTGTCAGGAAAGCGAGTTGGAAAGTTGACTATTTGAGTTAGGGATTGAGAAAGGCAAAAGTTGTGGGCTTTAATGCCTGCAGAGTCACTGGCACTAGAGCCAAGCCACTCAGATTGGTGAGCATTAAAGTCACCGACAACAACTATATTAGCTGATGGATAAAGAGAGAGGGCTTGGTCAATATGATCAAAAATAATGTCAAAAAGAGTGCAGTCTTGAGATGAAGGAGACCGATATAGAACAAAGAGAAAGGCAATAGAGTGAAGTGGTGCTAAACAAAAGCACATGAAAGAATAGTCTGTGGATTCAAACCTAGTTTCACGACAAACAGGTGAATTCTTACGAATGTAAATGCCCAGGCCAAGCATGTGACTATTGGAGTCTTTACGAATTTGAGGCAGATAACCATTAACCTTGAATTTTATTAGAATTGAACCAATCGCTAATAACATGCGCTTTATGACATGGCGCATTACCTTGCTGGAAAATAAATCCATTTTGCAACTGCCATAAATCAATGCTAGGAATAAGCGAGTTTTCCAAAATTTTGATGTACCTTTATTTGTTGAGTCTACCATTGAATAAATAAAAAACCCCAACTCCACAGGCACTCATACAGGCCCAAATGCCTATTGAACCACTGCCTTGTTTTGCTCGTTTCAAAATGCCTGATTCATCGAACTGTTCGCTTGGAAGTCTTCACAACATTACGCGACCTTTGCTGTTGTCTACCTCAACGTTCATTTCATCACTAAAGACCATACGGCTCCACTGATCTGTTGACCAATTTTTATGTAGCTTGCACCACTCTTTCCTGGTAAATTTTTGTTTTTTTATTTAAGCGTGGTTTTTTTGCAGCAGTACGCCATAAACAATTTAAATTATGGAGGACCCTTCGCACAGTTCTAGGGCTTGGTTTTAGACCATTTGACAGTGTCCATGTCGTAGACAAGTCTGTAGATGATGCTTGTCTGTTTTCTTTCATTAATCTCGCTAACGAGCGAACATCACGGTCATTTGAAATTTTATTGTGTCTTGTCCTATGATGATCATTAATTGTCCGGGTCTCTTTGTATCGTTGAATAATGTTAATAATGCAAGAGTGAGACCTTCCGAGCTTTTTTGCTATTTGTCTGATGCTATAGCCTTGTTCTTTTAATACAAGAGCCGTGTATCTGTCTTTTTCTTCGATCTTTGCATGCATTTTTGCAATATTTTTATATCCTTATTGCAATTCAAAAAATAAATGTTTATTTGATATCGAAACTCAGGTTTCGACATTTTATTTTAAAGCCAACGTAATAAGCAATTAAGACAGTTAAAAATAATAATGGATTATTATTTTTAATAAGTGCAAATTAAAGATTTGAAAGTGGTCGTTAAATTTTGTCCAATTTATTTAAAGAAGATTTATAAGTACTCATCAGTTTTTTAATAAGTTAAACGCTATTTAATTAGAATTAGAATAAAAAAATTATACCACTTTAATCCGTATGTTTTAATTAACAAGATATTAAAAAAAAAAATTTAATATGTCAATTAGAATCTTCTTAATTTTAATTTAAAGATTAAGAGTTTTAATTTAAAAAAACAAGTGGTCTTTAATTTTTGCCCACCGCTGTATATATATATATATATATATATATATATATATATATATATATATATATATATATATATATATGTATATATATATATATATATATATATATATATATATATATGTATATATATATATATAAATATATATATATATATATATATATATATATATATATATATATATATATATATATATATATATATATGTATATATATATATATATATATATATACATATATATATATATATATATATATATATATATATATATATATATATATATATATTGAAAAAGGTATAAAAGTTATATATACAAGAGAACAGTGTAAAAAATTAATTATAAATTTACAAGATTTAATATTACCATAAACCAACTTCAATATCATAAATTAACATTTTTACCATAAATTAATTTCAATATCATCTTGAACAGTTGGAAGATGTAATTTTAAATCCTCAGCAGCATCACACAAAACATCAAAAGGAGTGTAAACAATCCAAAATTTTGTTTTTTTATCCTAAATAAAAATAAATAACAAAATTTTCAATAAATAATAAAAATTTCAAATAAAATTTTAATTTTAATTTACTCTTCTTTGATTTTCATTTAACTTTTTTGAAATAATAGGATGATCTGGAATTCAACTATTGATAAATGTTCTGGGGCCGTATTCTTATCTCTCCATTAAGCTTAACAAAGCTTTTTTCTGAAATTTCATTACAATATTTCAAAGTAAGGAAATGACGAAAATTTATATAAATTCGTTAAAATAAAACTTATACCAAAATAAAACATTTATGTTTAAAAAATTATAGTTTTAAATAAATTTTTTATTAATGTAATTTAAAAGAAATTTTTGACTAACGCTCTGTTAAGCTTAACGGAGAGATGAGAAGACCGCCCCTGATTTATTTTATTAACTATTTATTACACATAGTTATTATAACTTCAAGATTTAAAATCATTCAAATAGAGATTTCCTGACCAAGATCAAAAGCATTGACATTATCAAAAGCAAGTCGTATATCTATATGACAAATTAAGCAGAAAAGTAAAAAAAAAAACTCAATACTGTTTAACTTTTTTATTTGTTATTTTACTTAGACATCATTTGAAATTTGAGCTTAACATTATTATTTTAGGATTGAAAAAAAATGCAGAAGTTGATTTGAACTTTTTCATTACAAAATTCTAAGAATAATTTTGGATATTTAAAGATCAAAGAGTAAAAACTTGAGCTATCAAGATTGCAATCGTTATCAAGATTGCAATCATTTTCAAGTTTGCAATCATTATCAAGAATGCAATTATTTTCAAGTTTGTAATCATTATGAAGATTGCGATCATTAGGCCTTATTATGAAATATTATTGCATAACAAAAACCCTTAACACTAATAAATGTAACTTTAACACAGCTTTGATATTTACATTGTTAAAAATTAAATTGTGTCATTAGCGTCTTTTAAAGTA
This sequence comes from Hydra vulgaris, assembly GCF_038396675.1. Taxonomy (NCBI): domain Eukaryota; kingdom Metazoa; phylum Cnidaria; class Hydrozoa; order Anthoathecata; family Hydridae; genus Hydra; species Hydra vulgaris. The sequence goes on along the minus strand of NC_088932.1, from coordinate 20,802,097 downwards.
AAGCATTTTAATTAAATTTAATTTTAAATCACGTTAAAAATCATTAAAAATAATATAATAAAAATTACTGATGTAATCTAAATTCGGTATTTGAAAAAATAATATTTTCTGATAATTTATTTTTTAAAACAATATCTTAACATAAACATTTGTTTCTTTTTCACAATTTATTTTTTCTTTTTACTTATTTAGCATAACATTTTTAATAAAGATATAAAATTTAAAGATTTTAGTTATCAATTAGTTATCAGATTTTAGTTATCAGTTTGTGCGGCCGTGGCGCTTGCTTTATAAGCAGGAGATCCAGGTTTGAACGAGCTTTGGACATATTTTCGCGTCACGGTAAGGAAGGAGGCGTGAACTTTTTGGTTAAATGCACTTCCACGGTGCCCTGTGACAAGACCGTTAGGACTTCTTGGGGCACCTAAAAATTAAAAAAAAAAAAAAATTAGATATTTGTCTAATAGGGGGAGGGGGAGCACCAATCAAAGGAGGGGGGGGGGGGCAACTAACTTTTAGTAATTTAATTAACTTTTGTTAATTCCCTTTTAAAACCATAACATTGCACATTTGCTGGAAAATCTGGCACACATTTTTGATAGTCACTATCAAAATTCCAATCTTATGGTAAAGGATGAAAAAATGCGACAAAGATCTAATGGCCTTAACTGTATATTCATTAGAAAATGAATCATGTATGTTTCCTGTTAGAAAATGAATGCTTGTATATTTGTAAGTTGCTTACCCACTTCCCTGTTTTTTTTTTTTTTTTTTATTAATTCACCTCCTCAAGGCCAGGAAGGCCACTACAGATGAGGAGGTTACTTAATTGTGGCTATAACCCTCTCTCAACTCTATAACTCCGAAACACGAACCTTGACGAACAAGACCGCTGCGCGGAGAAACAAGTTGAGCGCGGTACTACCAGGGACGTGGTGGGGATCGAACTCCGAACCTCTCGCTTATGGTAAGCGAGCACTTTACCAGTACACCACTACCGCAATTTTGATTACTATATAACCATAATAAAGTTTGATTGGTGAAACCCCAAACCCCACCCCCTCAACTTAGGGAGTGAGGGGAGGAGGTTCCAGACCACCGATTATCTTATAATAAAATAGAATTTAAAGAAATAATGGTTTCATTTTGAAATTAATTTAGATAATTAGATATTAAATATCCAAATATCTAAATTAATTTAGAGACCTTCATTTGAACCATAATAAAGGTCTCTAAAAAGTTACTGCCCCGTTTATTTGTGTCCCTAATTATTATAAGTTTCTAGTAACACATTCAACCATTGATAATTCAAAATTAGGGTTATTTAAAAATGCTGGCATTTTTGGTGTCGATTTGATAAGTTTATAATGTTTGCATTTTCAGATAGTTGGGTCTAATGGTCTTATATGCTGTTAATCTTAGATCAAAACAAAGTGTTAGAAAAATTTACAAGCATCTCAAAATGGCTGAAAATTGGACTTTTTAGGTGAGTGGAAATTTTGTTTTTATATATATTTGAGTTCTTAACTGCAACAAGCTGCCTATATTTTGCCCATTTATTGCAGACAGTAGTAGCTAATCAGCAGGGATGCAGAGTCCAAAAAGGACTCCGGCTTTATATCTCTACTATTTCTGAGTCTGTTGTGTCCAGAAGCTCTAAACATGTTTGTTGAATTATTATCTGCTATAATAAAAAAAATTCATGAGATTTAATGACTTGAAACTTATTGTTTTAAAGCCCGGAGAAATAAAAATTAAACAAATATTGATAAAATACTTACAAATGATAAAATTGCCTTTTTAGATATATTAAGTCTTTTGTTACGCAAAACTTTAAAAAAATTGTGTCTTTCTTGAATTTTATAATTATCTTCCTCATTATCAGCAGCTAAAACTAAATCAATGCGGCTCTTATCTTTTTTTTGGTACTTTTTATTCTTATTTTGCAACTTATGATCAATATCATCATATTGTTGACAGTTATCTTCTTCTAAAACATTATTTTTAGTAAGACAAATAGCTTCTGGAACTTTCATAGTATTTTTAAACATTTCATAGTATTGGTAAACGCTGAAATACAAAAAATATCATTAACAGAAAACTATGTTTGCGTTGATAATTCAATTAAATAATTACATATTATTTAAATTATAAAAATATGATTTTTATAACAGTATAATTTTCAAATATCTATTCAATCACTATAAAATGTTTATGTTGCTGTTAATGTTGTTTGACAACAACAGCAACAATATTAATGTTGTTGTTGTTGTTAATGTTGTTGCTTTTGTTGTTATCGTTGTTGTTGTTGCTGTTGTTGTTGATGTGGTTCTTTTTGTTTTTGTTGTTGTTGTTGTTGTTTTTGTTGTTGTTATTTATTGAGTTTCATTTTTATTACTTATTGATCACCATCATACCATAAAGGTATTGATCACCATCATACCATAAAGGTAAATATAATTTTTATAACAGTATAATTTTCAAATATCTATTCAATCACTATAAAATGTTTATGTTGTTGTTGATGTTATTTGACAACAACAGCAACAACATTAATGTTGTTGTTGTTGTTAATGTTGTTGCTTTTGTTGTTATCGTTGTTGTTGTTGCTGTTGTTGTTGATGTGGTTCTTTTTGTTGTTGTTGTTGTTGTTGTTGTTGTTGTTGTTGCTGTTATTGTTGTTGTTGTTGTTGTTGTTGTTGTTGTTGTTGTTGTTGTTGTTGTTGTTGTTGTTGTTGTTGTTGTTGTTGTTGTTGTTGTTGTTGTTGTTATTGTTGTTGTTGATGTTGTTTTTGTTGTTGTTATTTATTGAGTTTCATTATTATTACTTATTGATCACCATCATACCATAAAGGTAAAAGAACAAAGTGTATTACAAATATACTGTATATCTGGTCTACAATTATTTGTGTGATATCTAATCTTATTAATCTTTTTAGAACAATTTTCCTTCATTGAATTCTTTTATGACAGTTTTTTTTCTTTTATAAGAAATTCGAACAATAGCTTTAAAACTGTCGTAAATTCGTCGTCTCGAAATTCTCGTGGCGTCGTAATGCCGAGAAGTTGAATATTTAATTTTTCCACACTATAGGCCGCAGGAAGAAGTTTATTGTAAAAAATCTGAGAGGCAATAAGATCAATTTTAGAACAGTTTAAAAAAATTAACTTATGCAGTTATGTTTCGTTCTGGAGCGTTAACAGGTAGTTTACCTTTTTACTCTTTCATAAAGAGTAAAAAGGTAAACTACCAGTTAGCGCTCCAGAACGAAAAACAGTTTTAACCTCACGTGAGGTGATCACAGCGAAAAAAAAAAAAAAGAGAGCTGTCAGAATGTCTTGTTTTAATAAGGTGAAAAATTTAATACAAGATCTTATGTTTTTCTTTATCAACTTTGCCTTCAGAAGACTTCTTTATCCAAGATTATTTTTCTGAAACAGTTACAGTCCAAACGGGCAGAAATATCTTATTGTGGAAGATCTGCTCGAGTAAGGTTTCTTTATAGTGAAAGTTTACCATCAGATGTTTAAAAAAAATAAGAAAAAAAGCTTTAAAAAACAAGAACAAGATAACATTTTTTATCTGAAGGAACTCTTTTTTTTAAAAAAGAGTTCCTTCAGCTAAAAAATGTTAGTGATTATGATGACAACAATGGCATTGTATGCTCTAATTATGGTGGTAGATAAAGGTGGTCAGTTAGTATACTGCGTTGTTTGTGACATTTGGTATTATGAAAAATTTACAATGATAACTGAATTAGATAAAGTTAAAGTCATGGAGTGGAAGTATGCCGATTGCTCTAAGCCTCTGTGAAAACTCAAAACTTTAACTTAAACTTAAAAGTTAAAAGTTATTATTGTTAATTAATAAACCCCTTTTACTTGTTTGTTATTAATAGTATCAGTCTTCGTAGGTGTCGACATGGTTTTCTGATGATTCAGGTATGACACTTTTAGGATTTGTGCTTCAAACGTATGTTCATCCTTATGTAAAATAAGAACATTTTACAAAATAATGCACTGATACCCCAAATGACTTCCCCTTTACCAATAGGTTGCACAAACTTACTCAATGGACTTGCCCCCTACCCTCAATTGTATAGACAATGATGCAAAAAATCATCAAAAAATCTTGCTAGTGTTAATGCCAGCGTTGCCACAATATGGTTGCTTTTTCTATAAATTTCTGTATAAAAATTGTTCATCTTCATCAAAAAATGTGTTCCATTATATTAAGAGAAAGTTTGTTTTGAATATCCTGCTATTAATTTATTTCTAAGAAAAAAACTGAAATGAAAACAATATGAAAAATTTTGCATTAAGTGAATATGATATTATGATATTATGATATTAAGTATTATGATATTTTATAAAATTTCAAAAGCAATTTAATTATAAAAAGGGATGATTTAAAAGTTATAAAATTGAATTTTAACAATTGCGATGAGTCTTGGGAAAACATACTTTAAATATCCTTGTTCTTCCTCCCCCCCCCCCCACCGCCCCCCACAGCCCCCCACCTTCCTCTTTCTTTTTTTTTGGGGTTTATTTGTTTAACTTTTTACCAGTCTTGGTACTATATAAAATTTTATTGTCAGAGTAAAGTGTTATGCCTCGTATAAAAGTATGCTTGTGACTAGGAAATTTTTTTTGAATTTCTCAATGTTCATTTATTTCAATATCTGAAAGTATATGAAAAAAGGACACAAAGGTGCAGTCAAGAAGGTAAATGCCAAAACCAAGACGTCATATACTTATCGTATCTTACAAAAAAAAAAATTCAAAGTAAAGTTTACATATATTATTTCTCTATTTAAGTCAAAAAAATTCAAAGTACAAAATTTTAAGTACTTCATGTTAAAAGTAAAACAGACAACTATCACTTGATTTTATAACTCATATAAAATCTAGTAGTAACAATATATAATTATACCTTAAGTCATTCATTGTGTTAACATTTTTGAAAGAATTAAGAAAGTAAAAGAAGTAAAGGTCCATGATCTAAACAAGGACCGAATTTTTAGGCTTTCAAGACCAAGATCAAGACTCCAAGCTTCAAGACCAAGAACAAAACTAAAATAGTTATGTATGAGTATCGAAAAGTCTTGAAATCTGCATATCTTCTACACACTTAAAAAAAAAGGTAGAATTTTCTACCTTAGGGTAGGATATGTGATATACCCTTAGTAAGGTATAATTTTCTACCTTTTAAGGTAGAAAATTATATTAAAAACAATTATTTGTCATACAATTTTCTAACTTAAAGGTATAATTTTCTACCTTATAAGGTAGAAAATTATACCTTACTAAGGGTATATCACATATCCTACCTTAACTAAAAATTTCTACCTTTAATTTTTAGTGTGTATTGCATTCCACAGCCACATGCCACACTTACAATGTTTTTTTTTAAACTAATGTTTAATACAAATAGTATTGATAAGTAACGTTTCACAGAGTAAGTTTATCGACAGGTGAATTTTTATTGTGAAAATTTTTAATGATTTGTTCTTTGTCCAAAAATGACGAAAAAGGTTTATTTTCATTAACTAGTATATCTAATCCAAAGAAATGATCTTCAGCAACCGTAAACCGTTGTTAACTTTTGATGAACTTAATTTTTGAAAATAATTGTTTACACAATGCAGCATTCACTGGAAGTGTAATAAAAAGATGGTGATTTTGGAATCACTTTGATTAAATGTTGCAAAACATCTCAAACAGTTGGGATATAATTATACAAGTTTATAGCATATTTCATTTTAGTATGCAAAAATTTTTTGAAATGTTGAAAATGCAATAAAGCAAACAAACCAGTTAATATTTGAAACTTTTTTTTTACAACTTTAGCTTAAAAAAGTTTAAAAATAATAAAGTATTGCTTGTTTAAACAAAAATAAAATAAGACTAAATTGGCGCAAAGCAGGATTTTCAATGGTTTTGTATAAACGTTTGTTTTTGCCAGGCTAAATAATGCGTGGCCAAATACAGTTGTTTCTATATAAATTTTAAATTAGAAACAGAAGAAAAACGTCTAAAATTGAGAAATTTGACTTGAATATCTGAAACATTTGATACAAAATAAGAAGAAAAAAAAGGAAAAACGTTTCAAATTGAGAAATTTTACTTGAATGCCTGAAACATTCAATACAAAATGAGACAAAACAAAAGGTGTTATAGTAGTCGTTCTATTTCATATCTTATATCTTAATGATGCTAATTAGCATCAGTATTAATAGCATTAGTATTAATACAGTATATATACATATAATGATATAATAATATATACAGTATATATACATATAATTATATAATAATATATACAGTATATATACATATAATGATATAATAATATATACAGTATATATACATATAATGATATAATAATACATACATATAATATCAGTATTAATAGGATTAGTATTAATACAACTTTTTACATATTTATTTTTTAAGTATATTGTCTAACTATGTACTCAAAACAAAAAGTGTTATAGTAGTTGCTCTATTATATATCCTATATCTTAATGATGCTAATACAACTTTTTCCATATTTAGTTTTTAAGAATATTGTCTATTTCAAAACAAACTCGACAACTTCTTCATTGTTAGTATTCTCAATATATTAACCAATGTAATAATTGGTTTTGTTTTTTAGAGGATGATAAGATAATTATTCTATGTTTGACTTATTTTTCCAGTTTTCATTTATTTATTTATTTTTTTCTTATTGACTTCTTTAAAATTTAGATCATTTCCATACTACCTATTGTTCTAAGTTCTGACTTGAGATTTTATGAACTGAAGTTCAATTACTGGAGGTTTTTTATCTCTTCTAACATGTAATTTTTTCCATTTTCCATTTTAATTATTCTTTTTATACCGACTTTCGACCGACTTTGTCCGTCAGAATAGGAATTCCAGGAATCTCTTTTAATCACTTTGTTTTCATCTTAAAGAAAACTTTGGCAAATGTGGCAAATTCAAAAACGGACATCGCATTTTTACCCATAAATTTGGTTTTTGCGTTCAAAATTTAAAAACCTTAAAATATAAATTTTTTATTTTTATTTTCTATTTTAAATTCGTATGGTCTAAGTCTTTACTGTATAATTGTGAAAAATGACCCGTCCTAATGCGCGTGGAATTGAGCGGACGTATTTTGTTTACAACTCTAAAAAGTTTAATTTTGGTTTAAATCTATTATTTCCAAGTTTAAGAAAATAATTTTTTTGATTAATAATTTTGTCATACCTAAGATAAGCATTTCATCAGTTAATCTCTTTTAACTTAACAATATTTAAAATAAAAATTGTTTATATTATACATTTCATATATACACAAGAACTATGTTCCGTAGACGTGATCCTCTCATTGAAATTAAATAACCTGTTTATTAAGATTTAACTTATGTTAAAAAAAATGACAAAAGCTCTTTGAAAAAGTCTTATCAATGAATGCATCTGGCTCAAGAGTTAAGAAATTGAATGGTCTCTGCAAAAGAAGATAGGTTGAGCAGCATACTTGCTATGAAGTACTTTCAGATATGTACAAGTATATTGTCGCAACATTCAAAGCAGTTGCTGACCTTGACAACTACCAGGATGTTTAAACTAATATGCCGCTTATGCGTAGTAGCTTAAAATCAGATGTTGACTCGTCTGATGAAGGTGAAATCGAAATCATATGATGAAGAAGAGTTTGAGAGCTAGGACTGGAGTCGTGAAACAAGAGTCGAAGTGCAAGGTTTACTTGCATCTCTGAAATCATCAAAGCATAATGTTGCATTCAGCACTACTAAAAAAAAATGCTCTTGAACCTATTAAACAGCTGTGTTCAAAGCTTAAAAAATGTGATCAGGATATCTACGATGCATATATGCAAACTGATAATGTCATTGCAAGGCTAGTTTCTATTTAAAGTACTGTTAAAAGTGACTTTATTCGTTGGTTTTAAGAGGCTAAAGAGATGGCAAATACAATTGGTGTTGAGGTAACTATTCTTTACTTTTTTTTTTATTTTATTTAATTATTCACCTCCCCAAGGCTGAGAGTGCCACTACAGTTGAGGATTCTACTTTTTGTGGTTACAATCCTCTCTCAACTCTATAACTCCAAACCACGAACTTCGACGAACAAGGCCGTTGCGCGGAGAAACAAGTTGAGCGCGGTACTACTAGGGACGGGGTGGGGATTGAACTCGGAACTTCTCGCTATGAAAATATACTTGGCTTGCTGGCACACAAATCAATAAATCCAACATTTCAAGTTCCATTCCAGAAAGTTACCACCGACTAAACGTTGCCATTCCTTCGGGTCTGAGAATCTACCAACACTTTCGGGTCTTCGGTTCGAGTTGAAAAGTTGAAGGAATAAATTGATTTTTTAGGAAAATTCTTCAGCTCAATCAGATTCAATGCTAGGAGCATAAAGTGAATCACTTTGGAGTTTTTGGGGAATTTTGTCTGACAAAAGTGATGAAAAAAAATATACTTAATTTTGGTTAGGTTTCCTGACAGTTAACTATATTTTTATGATAAACTATTTAGTTTTTTTAAAAATCTCTTTTTAGACTGTTTTAAACTGTTAAACTCTTTGTAGACTGTTTTTTTATATCACTGGGAGAGCAAAACTCCATAGTTTTTTAATTATTATAAAAGAGTGCTATGTTCAACTGTATTAAAGGTTTTAGATCTATAAGTAAACGTAGTGCATACTTATTTTTTGTTAAACGTCTGAAAAATATCGTGAACAATTTTAAAAACAGCATGATCAGAAACCTTTTTTAACAAAACAAAAACTGAACGCAATCATCAAAAAAAATTCGGTCACCGTAGGATTAGTCATCACTTTATATTTCCAAAAAGTCCTATTTCTAAAGATTTTAAATCATTTGTTATTTATTAATATATATATGCAGGAGGTAAATCTTGTTATACTACATATATGTGCAGGAGGTAAATCTTGCAAAACTACTCGCCATCTAAAGACCGGAATGATTGAGCACTATAGAAAAGATAAAAACTCGCAATTTTTCAGGCATCTTTACTCAAATGAAATTTGCTTTGATAAATTACGATTTTCAATTCTGCCTAAAACAAATTTGAACAAATAACTTTATTAGTTAACTTTTTCATATTCAAAATATAATTATACTTTGAATATTTTAACACAATTATTAACATTTGCACCACTTTTATGTAGTTAAATATTTTATTTTTATTCTTCATTTTGCTTGCACTATATATTTTTATTTTCCTTTTGTTTCATCTATTCCGCATTTCACATTATTTTTCATATTATATATATTTTGTGTTTTTTTCTATTGTTTCATTTAACAGTAAGCGTTGCTAAAAAATATTTCTAAGATATGGATAGTGAAATTTAAGTTGCTTTGTGTTGTTTGAATTGATGTGATGTGATCTACTACTTTAACACTTTGATGTGATGTAAAATAAAACAGTATAATTAATGTAAATTTATACGCAGTAATTAGCAGCTCTCATCAAATTAAAATGCTACTTAACTTTTTGTTATGTTAAAATATTATCATTCCACATAAAAGAATGTGTGGCGCGAAAGAAGGAAATAAAAGTTTTATTTTGCAACGATGTCTTCCAAAAACTACAAAAACATGTAAAAAAAGGTTATAAAATGAGTCATTTTAAACATGATTTTGGAAAATGATAACTTAATTGATTGATTGAACTTAAATGATAAACCACTAGAAACTAAAACTTCAAATTTAGTAAAACATTTTACATGTATTAAAATGAAAGGCTTAAACCAAAATTATTGCCAAAATTAGTAATAAAAGTGGTGCTTTTTAAATATACTTCGAAAAAACATTTAAAATTGGAGGGCCAGCTAACAAAAGAAAACAAAAAGTTGTTACTAACTCATGAAGTTCTTTATTTTTGATATAAGTTTTGCTTCTGGCCCTCTATCATTATATGTAAAATCCTCTAGTCATTTATAAACTATGATTTTTCAAAAATTACAAGTTGTACAAAAAAAGTAAAAACTGAAAAACAGCAAAAAAACATTTTATATTTAAAAAAGTACCAAAAACTTCTAAATGAGTTTATAAGTTTCTAGCGTTCTCCACGTTGTCCCTTAACAATGGCTTTTAATTGCCATCTTCTATTTCCTTCTAAACTGTTTTTTCTGCTCATATTGATAATGCGTTTTTTAGCCTTTTTGTATTTTTGGAAAAATTTTGGTTTTTAAACAACTCTCATGGTTGAGGTGACTCATTACTCTCAGAACATCAGCAATTCCTTCATTATAGTACAACAAAGCTAAGTTTGCTCTTAACTTCAATGAAGCTTTGCGAATAAGGGCAAAGAGAGAGAAAGAGAATAATTGAAGACCTAAGTTAGTGTTTTTAGGGACCGTTGTCAAGGTAAAATATCTTGATTAAGCATAAATAAAGTGTAATAACTCACAATTGACTAAAGTTATGTCAAAATAGATTTCAAAAACATTTACAGCTATGCTGAAATGATATAAAATAAAATAAATCCTAAAAACAAGTTTTGATAAAAATTGAGAACTTAAAAAATTGAGACTTTAATGGTGAGCCACCTTAATTGCTAAAAGCAAAACAAAATAAAAATTTTTAATTTTAAATTTTTTAAAAAATCGTTTAGTTGATTTAAATATCCGGTGTAAACCCATTTTTATTGGTATTTTCAGCCATTTTCTTGGTTACCGTAGCAACAAGCCGCTATTTAATATATTATTTGTTATTTTACTGGCCGTATAATACTTACTGTTTGATTAACATAGTAAAATTTTTTAATATTATAACTATACTAAATATCCTTCTGTAGTTTGATTTCAAAATTTGTATTATCATCGTTTAGAAGTTTGAAGTGATAAAATTAAAAAAATAACGAATTAATTTTTTTTTTTTGCGTCAAAACAAATTAGTATTTTTTCATTAAAAAATGGTTTAAAATTTGATCTTTTAATGATAAGTTTCGTTAATAACGAATCATTATATTCCACAAATTAGTTATAATTGTTAGGTTAGTATTTTTTTACTTAATAAATGTTATATTTTTGAGCTATAGAAATAACAAAGTGGATCATGAGTAGTGACCCCTTAAAATTCGCAACAACTTTGAATCCAGCTTAATTCTTTTTGAAAATATTCTAATTTAAGCTTAAGGTGCTCATTATACGCTAATTTTGCAAATTTTGCAAGATTAGCGTATAATGAGCACCTTGAGCTTTCTTAGTTATTAGGCATCAACTCTGTTTCTTTTTTGCATACTAAAAACATATCTTTGGTCATTATTTTGAATAATACCTGTAATTTTTACAGTAGTTATCATTTTTTTAAGTTGATTAATTATTATTGTTAGTTTAATCAAGCTACAGAACACGTCTGTTGTAGAAACCTTATTAATTAAGCTACAGAACACGTCTGTTGTAGAAACCTTATTAATCAAGCTACAGAACACGTCTGTTTGTTGTAGACACCTTATTAATCAAGCTACAGAGCACGTCTGTTTGTTGTAGAAACCTTATTAATCATAAATTGAAACATAGAAATGTTCAGTATTTAGTTCTTACCGATAGTTACTTAAATCGAACATAGAAAAACCAATCAAAATACATCAAAAACCATCAAAAAACCAATGATTCGTTCCTGCTCTGTAATGTATACTATGCTAAAAGTATTTGAAGTTTCTTCTATTTTACTATAAAAAATTTCAAATATTTTAAGCTCCTTACATTAAAACAAATATCTTTAAAATCATCCTATTGAAGAAACTCTTTCATTGTTATAAAAGTAAAAGCAATTCCGCACCTTTACTGTTTAGTGTACCAACAACACCTGCTTCACTAAACTAATAAATGTCAAGAATAGACTATTTTGTTAAGAATTCATTAGTTTGATGAAATTTAAAATAACCTCATTCAAAAATCATTTAGTTGATTTAAATATCCGGTGTAAACCCATTTTTATTGGTATTTTCAGCCATTTTCTTGGTTACCGTAGCAACAAGCCGCTATTTAATATATTATTTGTTATTTTACTAGCCGTATAATACTAACTGTTTGATTCAAGAGAAAGTTAGTTTATATTTGAGGGTAGTTGCCCCTTAATACATTTAAGTAAAACAGTAAATACACGCAAAACTTTAACAAAATACTTCAGCAAATAACATTTCTGTGAAAAAAGTAGGAAATAAAATACAAACTGAAATGAATTATTAAACAAGAGTTTAAAAAAGTTTATAACTATAAAAAAGAAAGAAAATAATTTTTGATTTCAACATGATTGCTGTTAAAATCGCCATAATAATTATGTCTTTCTTATTTTGCCTAACGTATTTTTTATAAGTCTTAGAGCTCTCATAATTTCATTATTTACCGTTTACTTCCAGTTTTAGTTTCAACACCTTCCTTTTTGTTTTTTATTATTTCCTTTTTATCTTTTTAACTTTTTTCCGTCAATTCTGCCGATTCATTTTTCAATAAAGTTTTAATTTTCTCTTTTTATGTTTTTTTGAATTGATGATTTTTTCTTGTTTTTATTGCTAATTTTTATAAACAGCGGTTCCGCTATTAATTTAATTTATTAGCAGAAACTTTTTTAAACTGGATTCCCTTTTTGCATAACTGATGTTTAAGTTTCTAGTTTTTTAATCGTAATTCGTCATATAAAATAATAACCTTAATATAAAGTTTAATGTTTTATATTGATATTATAATCATATTATATTATAAAAAGGAACTTATTAATGCTCATTCGAGCATTTGGCGCGATACTCTTGGCAGTCATTGCAAACGAGGTAATAGCGAGAAAGAGTCGCTGCACTTTTTTTTATGAGATAAGAAAAGTCAACAAAAGTGTATGCAAATATCTAACTTACGTATATTTCAAATTATGTAATGTTAAAAACATACTAAAACATATATCAAGTTTTACAGTTTTACTTTCACTTGAAATTGCATTGCGGCAACATTGCCTTAAGATTTGATCTGTAGCACTAATTTGCATTTTATTACATCTTTTATTTGTTTTATAGTTATAAAATTTTCATTAGACAATATGTCTGCGTGACCCAGTGTTTAGCACGCGGGGCCAACATATTTCTTTTTGAAGAATGAAATTTGTTTTGAAAAAAAAAAGTTGCTTTGTTTTGTATTTTAAACAAGAAAATTTTTAAAAAACTTGTTGTGATTATTTTATTGAATAGTTTGATTATTTTTTTGTATTTAAATGCTATATTCTTAGATAGAAAAAAAAAACAAAAAACAAGAGATCAAAAATAATGTGTTTTCACAGAAACCAACATAAAAATTCAGAGCAAAAAAACATTTCCTTTTAAAGTGCATCTAAATCAGACATTTGTAGTAAAGTGCTTAAAAGTATTATATTTCAAATTGAAAACAGTTCAAATAAAAACGAAAATATATCTAAGGTCTTTTTAAAGAATTTTTTATATCCATGCATTTTAACATTATGAAAGATTTATTTGAGGAATTCTTGCGTTGTTCTGACTGTAACTCACAGGATATGCTTACACATGTTGGAAATGAATGCCCTGGGTTTTCACTTAAAAATGTATGTATAGAATGAAGTTTTTATTCAGCATTCAAGTTTTCTTATAGCTCTCCTTAATTTATACCTCCTCAAAATAATAGGCTTGTAAAGCAATTAGTACATTTTTCATTTTTTAATTTTTTTTAATTTTTTTATATTAGGTGCCCCAAGAAGTCCTAAGGTATTGTCACAGAGCACCGCGGAAGTGCATTTAACCAGGAAGTTCACGCCTCCTTCCTTACCGTGACGCGAAAATGTGTCCGAAGCTCGTTTCGAACCTGGATCCCCTGTTTATATAGCAAGCGTTCTAACCACTGCGCCACGGCCGCACATTAAAATAACTATTGCACAATTATGGCATATAGTGAGATTGGTAAAGGCCAGAGATGAAGTCAAGACAGTAAAGGCCAAGACCAAGACTAAGACCAAGACATTTGGGCTCGAGACAGAACCAAGACCAAGACTAAATGCTTCAAGACCAAGACCAAGACTAAGACTTTGAAAGTTTTTACAAGACCGGGATCAAGACTCAGTTTCTAAGAAGTCCAACACCATAAAACTCACTTCTCACATATGTAAGGGGTAAACAGGTTCTATCTATTGACCAGCCTCGCACTCCTTTTTAATTTATTAGGCTGGCCTAAATATATTTATAATATACTGTTTACAGTTTAGTATGTTGAATTTTCTTAACATGTTTTGCATGTGTCTTTATTTTTATGACTAGACAACTCATTATATTATCTTTAATGAGGATACAGCACAAAAACTCAGTTTTATGGTTCTAAGGCCGACCGGTAGTTAGGTTTCCTTAACTCTGTTGTAGCTCTCAGAGATACCGATTCTATCAACAGCTGTAAAATATTAGAGTACTAACAGTGTCATGTTGCGCACGGATTGTGTGCCAGTTTGCACTTTTGGTGTGTATTGTTGAGACTACATTTGGAGCCTTTGTTACAATTTAGGGTTTGTTTATAGAAATGAGGCAATTGCTTGGACTATTAAATAGTGTACTGAGAACTGACTGTGTTTTGAGTCAAGTTCTTTAGTAAATAATAAAAATGACTAAAGTATCAAAAACTATAAAACACAAAAAACCATTGCCATAACCAAGTTCTCTAAATTTATCAATCATTAATTTTCGTGGCCTTTGAAATAAATTTTTTAAATTTATTTCAAAGGCCACGAATTTTTTTTAATATTAGAAGAATAGCAAATAAATTTTTATTTTTATTTTTAATGTCTAAATAAAAATATTTTTATACTAATTTTTTTATTTATTTATGCTTTATTTTAATTATTTATACATCAATCAAAAAGAGAATACATAAGCAAATAAAAAAATAATAATATAAATAGTTTTAATTAAACATTAAAAATAAACTAAAAAATTTTTTTAAATTCTCCTAACGTAAAAAAATTTCAGTTTGAACCTTGTCAAACCAATGCGACAAGCTCTCATAGAGAGCGGGAAGTTGCGGCGATCTACAGTTTGTTATAAATAACTAACCCATTCATTGAGTTGATACTTTTCGTAAGAATCAAGAAAGTAAAAGACAGTAGAGGTCCAAGACCAAGACCAAGACCAATATTTTAGGCTTTCAATACCAAGACTAAGACCAAGACAGTTAAATATGAGTCTCAAGACGTCTCGAGACCAAGACATTAGTCTCGAGCCAATATTTCTGGTAAAGATAATGCAGGTATTTAAACATTTGCAACCATACCATTCTCTATTGCCTTTACTTTAGATAAAAATTTTATTTAAGGGATAGAATAGAAAAAGAAGTATTAAAAATGAGAAAGAATAAGCTGAGAGGTATAAGAAAAGGATTTTCTAAAGATGACTCACATGTGTTCAGAAATTTTTAAAGATATTTATTGTTTACATTTGTTTTAATTTGTTTTTTTGCATTTTCTCTGTGAACGTTTTTTCAACTTTGGACAAAAATATCTTTTTCACTACTCGAGGCAACTATTTAATTTTCACCAATTGTTCACCTGATTACTGTGAAGGGATTTGACTAATTTTTTTATGGTTTGCTGTTGTTAAGATATTGATGTTGGCAGCACACATTTTACATAACAACTAAAAACCTTAATTTAAAATGCCGCCATTTGGATACTATAAACGTTATGATGGTGATTCTGGTCAAATCCCTTAATAAACATGTTGTTAACTTTTATGCCAAATTCTAGACTGAAATTCTGATTAATTATTGAGATATAGTGTTTAAAATTGCATATTTTTTGCTGACTAAGAATGTTTTTAAGTATATGTAAAGCTTTTATTATATTTACTGTAAATGTTTTTTAATACAAATAGTTTTTTACAAATATTGCATTAAATTTATTATTTTGACTGTTTAAAATTTTATGGGCTAGTACCACCTTAACTTTTTTAAAACAGTTTAAACGGTTTAAAAAAGTTGTTTTTATTAAGAACATAAATTTAACTTCGTATTTTGAATAAACCATTTTATTAAATTTATAATTTTTAAAATAGTGAAAGTTAAAAAATACGTAATATTAAGGTAGTTAGGAAATTAAAATTTTTACAGCCATTTTACCTCGCCCCCGTTAAACATTCTAAACCGAGTCCGCAACAATGGCTGAATTTATATAACCATCAAACAGCATTATACTCCGTATAATATTGAAAGAGTCAACTCAGGCGCTTTTAGCTTATAGTGAACATTGTAGGGAAGCTCCTATTTACTTTTTTTACCAATTGTTAATTGATGATGCATATAAAGTTACATTTTTTTTGTAAAGAAGAACTATTTATTAATAAATTAATTTCAAGTTAATACACGTGGTGTATTTTTTCCTTTTTGCAACTCGATTACTTTTTTTCAGGTTAACCAGATGACGTGTTTTTTCACTAGATACAATTGAAATTATTGAAAATTGTTATATTTTATTAATTTGTTAACTAATGTGTAAATATAAATATCTTTTGTTTTACACAGCTTTATTAGACATTTTTTTGAAATCACAATATGCAGTTCGTATTTTATCTATGCGTACTATACAAATATCTTTCATATAAACTTCATATTATGTAAGTTATGAAAAAACAAAAATAAATTTTACAGATTTACTTTTATTTGAAAATTTCATAAAGGCAATATCTCCTTAATTTTAATTTATAGCATTTATGTGCCGTTTTATAATACTTTATTTTTTTGATTAATAAACAGCGGTAAAAGATGATATAGCATGGAAAAATTATTAACGTGTTTTAAGTAAATAGTAAAGTCTGCGCGTTTAACACACATTCAAGAGAAAACTTTCTTTCTAATCGAAAAAAGATTTTACATGCAAACTTTCTTTAAAATTAACGAGAGAAGAGTCCTAATAAGCTGCTTTTTTTCATAGCTTAAAAAAGTAAACAATAAGTATAGTTTTCTAAATATATATTTTTATAGTTACTTTTTTACCTTACACTAAAAAATATTGAATAAAGAAATAAGTATAGAAATGGTCGGTGTGCAATAGATTTACCAAGATCCGTATTTTACGGGTCCTGGCAGCTAGTAATATTATATTAGCCATATTCTCAGGTTCAAAAATAGACAGTAATGTTTTCTAAAATGTGAAATTTATCCCTAACCCTAGTTTATAATCAAAGTAAAGCAAGCTATTTTCAAAAAAAATTAAGAATTATTTTGTGTCTCATAGTTGGATCTACATTTACCAAAACCGGTAAATAATTTTCAGTAAATAATTATGTTAGATATTTATTTATAAGAAAATAATAGAAATAATTTTCTACTATTGTCCTACTGGTGCCTGAACTGTTTTAAACTGATTAATTTTTTTTTGGTTTTGACCGATTTATGTTTTTATTTTCGACTGATTTTTTTCACTCAATTGATGAGATTTTCATATTTAATCGATATCAGCCAAAGCAGCACAATTTATTTCGCTCAGCGCATTGGTTGTAGTTGGGGGGGACAAAGCGTTGTTGTTAGCCGTATTTTGGTGTCGTATATATTTAACGATGTTGCCAATACGCTGGCCCCCACATGGGTTAAATTAAGGACGCAATGTTAGCCAAACTAAGTGCTACAACACGTTTACGTATTCTATATTTTACTGGGTAGGCCTTACGATGGTGCTCCGTAAGTGTAAGATCATAAACGCTATGTTGGTCTAACATAGTGTTACGATTGGCCTTGAATAGGAATTTCATTCACAGTGTTCATTCGAAAATAAGACACTCTTTTGGACGTTTGGAATTTTTCCGTTATAAATTCATCAACTCATAAACCACCTTGGCTTGTAATCTTTTAGAGCACTTATTTTGTTAAAGTTAGATGGTAAAACATTATAGTATAAAAACACAACATACTCAGATGTGTGTTATGCAATGTCAATGCAGACGCCCTTTCATAAAAAAAAATCAAATCAAATGAAATCGATTTTGAAATCTATCCTTTTGAAATGAATCTAATAAAAGTTTTTAAGAAAACATTATAAGATTTTAAATAACAAGAAAGAGGCAACAGAGCTATGTATGCTTGATTCTGTTTATCAGGCACTTCAATCTTTGACATTTCAATTTTCTAAGTAAGCATATTTTAGATGAAAAAGAAACCAAGAAGTTTGGCTTTGAAAATCTGCAAAATTTTTCTTGTATCATGTTTATATAATATTAGTACCTGTTTAATTGATAATGTTTTGATTAATTTCAATCGGTAAATAAAATTAAAAAACATATGGAAATAAACATAAAAGCAATGAACTTACCATGACGAGTAAAATATGAAGTATAGTGTGCCTATTTCACACAGATCATCTCTATTTTTATTCTTTACAAAGCCGTGATTACAATTTTGTAATCACCACTTTGAAACTTGTTAATCTGCACAGCAACCTTATTTTTCAAGGTTCGTGTTTTAGAGTTAAATTAGTATATGAATATATATATATATATATATATATATATATATATATATATATATATATATATATATATATATATATATATATATATATATATATATATATATATATATATATATATATATATATATATATATATATACCAAGCTAGCACACATACGTTGATAAAACGTTAGAACAATGTTTTGTGTTGCGTTGGCCCAACATCGAGCGCCAAGTGTTTTTGTATCATTTTGGTTACAAATGTGATTTCCGCAATTCCGTTATATTTTTTGTCTAATGTTTTACATTAAATTAACGTTGTATTTTATGTTGGCAAAACGTTTTATTTTAAGTTGATTCAACGTTATATTTTATTGTACAACTTTAGATTAACCTTTTCTCGGAATGGAATTTATTTGTTTCAAGTTAAGCATATACATGTAAACACAAAATGTTAGGTATTTAAACGCATATATAGTTGTTTATATGTATTTATACGTACATATTTCCGTCAGAGTTTAGATGAAGAATTAAGATTATTAATAACATGTGTATAAACGTGCGATAATGCATCTGATTAAATAGTCATTATTTATGTTTGTTTTCCTTGTGGCTTGATATTTCATCACATAAAAAAGAGAATAATAATTAGTAAAATATATTTCAATAATCAGCTAAAAAATTTGAATAAAAAATAATTCTCATAACTTATACTGTTTTGTATATCTGCCTTTTCTCGATGCAAACGCAACGTTGATCCACTGTATAAAACCCAACGTTGTTCCAATGTATGTATATTAGGGTGGAGTGAATTTTAGTTTTTTTTACAATTCGTGTAGCCTGGGTGTGCAAAAGATGTCTATTCATTTCAGAAATACTCTGGAAAAATATCAATGCTCTAGGAAATTACCTTGAGGTTCCTCAAGACCTTTAAAATTTTAATGGGTCCCTAATATTATGTAAAAAATTTTTTTTCAAAAGTATGTCATGTTGGGTCTCAAAAGAAGCAAAATTTTATAAAAATTTCAAAAATAACAATTATTTAAAAAAAAAAAATTGTTAATTTATAGTTTATTGCAGAAAAAATGACCTTTTAAACTAAAAATGAAAAAAGTTTATTTTTTTAAATTTTAATTTAAAAAAAATTTTAAATAATAATTTTTTTATAAAATAATTGTTATTTTTGAATTTTGCTTAATAAAATTTTGCTTCTTTTGAGACCCAACATGATATACTTTTGAAAAAATTTTTTTTACATAACATTAGGGACCCATTAAAATTTTAAAGGTCTTGAGGAACCTCAAGATAATTTCCTAGAGCATTGATATTTTTCCAGAGTATATCTGAAATGAATAGACAACTTTTGCACACCCAGGCTAAACGAATTGTAAAAAAAACTAAAATTCACTCCACCCTAGTGTATATACATTAAACCAGCGTTGGTTTATACACATTCAATCAGCGACGGGTTAATAACATTGGATCAACGTTGGGTTACATCGTAAAAATAATCAAATTTTTGCGATGTTTTTACATACGTTGAACCAATGTAAATGTGCCATCTGTTTTCAGTTCTGTCGGTATTAATTTCATCATTAAACAAATAACATTGGATCAAAGTTGGTTTTACATTGGAAAAAACATCCGACGTTTACAATGGTTTTACATACGTTGGTCCAACGTAAGTGTGCAAGCTGGGTATATATATACCCAGTAGACTCGCCGACGTTTATATGACGTCGAAAAGACGACTTTTTATGACGTTCAAAACTGGTTCTAACTGGCAACACCAAATGACGTCTTTTCAGGACGTAATAAGGACGGAATAAATACGTGTTTTTCAGACGTCTAAAAGTCGTGAATTTAGGACGTTCAGAACTAGTGCTAAATGGAAACGCCAAATGACGTTTTTAAATAACCTAATTTAGCTGTTTTCATTTCGACGTCTACAATACGTGTTTTTACGTGACTTTATTCAAACGTAAGGTTAAAATTTATGTTTCACAGCATCTTTTAATAAAAAGTAAGAAATAAAAATTTACTTAAATTTTTAATAACATGATTGTGCTAAGTTTTCTAAATTATAAGTTTTTTAAACTTCTTCATCCACTTAATTAATTAATTTCCGAGAATCGACTGTTCGAACACTTGAAGTCATTCACCTTCTTTTAGATTAGTTGCGCGCTTTAGAATATTGCTAACAGCATTTTAAAGTTCTTTTTTGCAGTAGGAATCAGGTAAACAGTCTTAAACCTAAAAAAAAAATTGTAACGATAAGTATGTAAAAAAAAAGGGGAAAGGAATAAAGAGAACATTTATAATACACTTTATGGCGTAATATATATATATATATATATATATATATATATATATATATATATATATATATATATATATATATATATATATATATATATACATATATATATATATTAGTAGAAAATCACTTAACAAATTTTTTTTTCATTTTACACTGTGTTTCATCAACAAAGATTTATCAGAAATAAATAAATAAATAAATAAATATATATATATATATATATATATATATATATATATATATATATATATATATATATATATATATATATATATATTTATATAAATTTAATACACACAAGCACATATGACACACACATATAAAAAATGATGATACTAAATATGCTCTTTTTATAGAAAAATTATATTTACTTTAAAAGCCCTTTTAAAGTAAATATAATTTTTCCTATAAATATAATTTTGCAAGCCCTTCTCTACTGCACTGCATGATGAGCCACCAGCATTTAATAACTTCCTCTTCTAAATTCAAAAGATAACACTAGTATAAGTGATATGGGGCAGTTTAATGTAAGTTATATTGGGCATAAGATAATTCATTAGTGTTTTGATTAATTCGATAATACTGTGTATGTGTGAAGTGTGCAACATGTATATAATTACAAATCAAAATTTGTTATGCAACTTATGATAGTAATTTACTCTAATAAAGAAAACTAAACATTCAACCATAAAAAAAAAACCACATTTTTTGCAACATTTGTATCGAAAAGTGATCACATTCATATATATATATATATACATAAACAACATCCTTCGAAAGGAATATCTTAAATGCTCTTTAAAACAACATCTAAGATAATTATTACAAGAAAAAAAATTACTTACATTAATCTTTGTACAACCTTAAGATTTATCATTGACTTCATATGTTTTCTTTAACTTTTTTTTTTTTAGAAAAGCAAAATTTTGAATCACAGACTTTCAAATTTTGAAGGAGCTGAATGAATTAAAGAAGCTGTTACTTATAAAAATTCATCAAGCATATTACATAAAAGAAACTATTTATACTATACTATACTTATATACTATATACTTATATACTGTACTTGAAAACTCCCTTGAAATATTTTATAAAAATTAACTCAAAAAATGGAGTTGCATACATAATAGAACTTTTTATTTAATTATAAAGTAAACTATATTACGATAACCATTACATAAAATAAACTATAGCCAAAAACATTGTTGTATTTTTTTAAAAACGAAGGCAATTATAAAATCAAGTATAGGGTTAAATAAATTTCTTAAATACATTAATCAAATCAAATTTCTTTAATTTAAAACAAAATTAAATACAAAAATTTAAACACATCAAATATAGATTTCTAAATG
Source organism: Hydra vulgaris (assembly GCF_038396675.1). Lineage (NCBI taxonomy): Eukaryota > Metazoa > Cnidaria > Hydrozoa > Anthoathecata > Hydridae > Hydra > Hydra vulgaris. Next base: position 20,779,969 of record NC_088932.1, on the reverse strand, counting down.
CATACTTAAATACGTATAAATGCAATGTGAGTTTTTGAAATACCAAACAAAAATGCTGCATAATATTACTAAATAAAAATATGTATTTGACCAATACAAATATATGTTTATAAATAAATTTTTAATTAATAAGTAAAATTTGATTTATAGAAAAGTAAAATAAGGAGAGCAGTCAAATTTTAACTTTTTTTAAGGTTATTTAAGGACTTTTAAGAAGGATTTTTATCCAAGGATATTTAAGGTTTTTAAGGAGGATTGGGAAACCTGAAAATATATATCAATAAATGACTACATATTGAAACTTTCACAGCAAACATTGTTGTCATGAATTTGCAGTGGACCTATATAGGCATTTTGAGCAGTTAAATGGAGTTTAACTCATTATTTACGTAGTAAATTACTTAAGTTGCCGCTGATAACATTCCAACAATTGATATAGTGGTTATTCATGTTTTCTACTTTTGGCTGCTAATGGTTTGCCACTAATGGTCCTTTAATTATATGATGACCAAAACTGCAACCACTTAAAATGCAATATAGGTACACAGAAATTCCTGTTTAAATGTTTGCTGTATTATATATTTTTTACTAAATAATAAAACTAAAAACCATGAATTATCAAAAATTCATTTAAAGAAAAAAATCTTACATTTTTCTCATTCTTATTTGAAATTGGATAAGTAACTAAAAAGTAAACTTTATCAAATAATAAACATAAATATTGATTTTAATTATAATTATTATTTTGGAATTTTTAAAGAACGATAAATAAAATAGAGAAATTGATTACATCTATCTTCTACAGGATTATTTAAAATAGACTTTGACATGTCTGGTATCAAAATGTCTTTATTCTGTGATTTTTTTTGGAGAAGATTCAAATCTCAAAAGAGTAGGATAAGTTACTAACAAATGAGTTTAATTTAAAAAATTAAATCAGTCGCAAGAGTTGATTTATATAAGAGATAAGTGTGTAGAAAATTTCCTTATTAAACACAATTATTCCATCATAACTTCCAGAAATGGAACACTTTTCACAAAATTTGTAACCATTATGAGATTTTAAAAACAATCTAGCTGGAACATCGCACAAAAGAAAGACTTGACAGTTACATTTATATTTTTTGTTGTATAGAAAAGCATTTTGTACTATTGTCTTAACACAAAGAAAAAAATAGATATTTAGTTACTGAATAAGGCTTGGTTTCATTAAAATAAATGCCAAAAGTACAAATATTAAAATAATGAAAGCAAGTTAATATTGGCTACAATTGTTTACTAGAGAATTTAAATAAAGTAAACCATCAATAACAAAATTAAAAAAAAATTTTTCGTAATACTTGCCTGTATTTCAAAATAAGAGTAATTATCACCACACTTTTTAGGAACAGTTGTTAACTGTTTACCTCGAAGATGCAGGGAAAATTTTTAAAACACTTATAGGTATAACTTAGTTAAACCTCTAGGTATAACTTAATTATACCTCTAGGCATAACTTAGTTATACCTCTAGGTATAACTTAGTTATACCTTTAGGTGTTTTTTAAAATTTTTCATGCATCTTCACGAAGTTTTAAACCTTAATTTTGTAATATTTCAAGAAGTTCATTAACTAATTTACTGGTCTCATTATTTTTAATTAGCATTATCTAAATGTTGTCAATTAAAGATATTTACTTCTATTGAATTATCAGGATAAACTCTCTGTATCATTTATAGGTTTTCCTTTTGCATGATTATGCATATATGAATTTGGTTCTTGATATAGTATATCAATTTTATACTTAATATACCACATCAAGAACCAAGTATATAATTAATATAAATCTATATAGTATATCATTAGGTACGTGTATATACGGATTTTACGGGACCGTTTTTTCAGCCAAACTCTGTGATACCCTTTATCAAGCTTGTTGAAAAGTTGCATGGTATGAACTTGTTTTGCTCTGTTAGTTTTTAGAAATATGCATCAACATAGATATTTTTTGAATACTAGAATTATAGAACTTTAATTTTGCATGGACTTTTTGATGTAAAATTTTATTTAATATGAATTTGATTGTTGTTAAAAATTTGCCTGTTTTTTGGACATCAGGTATATATCGAAGGAATCGTGGTTCATTTTTCTAATAGATTCTCTCACCTTTAATAACCTTTTTTCTTACTACATGCCAATTTTTCATTGAAAAAAAAGCATACCCAGACACCTTAATACTTTACTCCAAAAAGGTAAAAGTTTGTTGTTGTTTGGACATCAAGTATATATCAAAGGAATGCTGGTTCTTTTTTCTAATATATTCTTTCACCTTTAATAACCTTTTTTCTTACTACCTGCCAAAATTCAAAATTCAAAAAGCATACTCAGACACCTTAACATTATACTTCAATTAGATAACTTTTTAAGCTTCAATAATGCGATACACGCAGTGAGGAGGGGTTGAATGTACAAGTAATAACAATAGTGATGTTGGATATAGACTATTAAATTGTACTAAATAGTTATTATGTAGTTAGCATATGTAATGTAATTATAATTACCATTATTTAAATATACTATTTTTTATTTATAAAATTTTTTTTTTTTTATTATTTACAAAAAATAATGATTCGTTTCTCAAAACATCACAACAAGTCATTAAACATTTTAAGATAGAAACATGTAAAAACCAGGTTAGGAGTCTCATAAATAAATCATTAAATTGGTCTAGAAATTTTTACAGGGCTGAGGACAGCACGCGTTTTTTTAAATTTTGCAATAAATCTTTTTTAAGCCTTATATCAAGTTTGCCTAATATTGTATTATCATCAGGCTTCTCAGATGTTTCATATACCAATATGAATGCTTTATCTCCTATAACTAGTTGAACATCAACATCTGCAGGTTATAGCGAATGAAACGTAACTAAATATTTATTTAGAGAGAAATTAGGCCCTAAAAAAAACAAACTAAAAGGAACGTTATCTTACTTGTCTTATCGGTTTGCTAACTCTTTCAATGAACATTGAAACAAGATAGCATTATTTAAAAGCTGAATTAAACAGCATGCCAAATTAATTACGCGTTCCAAGACAAAATGTTAAACAAAAAGATAAAATAATTAAAGTTTTAAGGGAAATAATAATAAAAAGAAATAAGAAATAATAATAAAATGATTAAGAAATACAAGATCTGAAAAAACATACAAACAAAAAAATTACAGTTAGCAGATTTATCACTTTGAAGCTTAAAAAAAACCTTTGAAATTAATTGAAAAGCGTAATTTGAGGCAACTCAAAACTTGTGAGCTTGTGAACTTGGCAGTATTTCAGATTTGCAAGCAGCAGAGTGGGCTATGCATAGTAATAATCCTATACTCTTGGGTTTGATGCTACAACACAAGAAAGTGTCCAAATTAATAGCATTAATTTAACATCTAAAGATAAATGTCTTGTGTTTGTTCTAGATCAGTTACCAGGAGGAACAGCATTTGATTATGAAAGACATATATGCACTTTCATTGATTATATGGCATTTGTTTATTCAGATTTTTACCGAAGTAGCTGTGATGAATGTCCTAACTCGATTATTGAAAATATATCTAACACAATGTCACTCAGAGTTGCAGTCAACCATCTTACTTTAAGCAAAGTTTGTGCAACCTGGGACAAGAATTTGAATGAGCTGAACTGCCATTTGCACCTTCTTGACACAATTGCAGTTTCATGTTGCTCTGCATTACAGTCTCTTGAATGTGAGAGTTGTTAATTATTTGGAAATGATTGTATGGCAGTTAAAATTGATTTAGCCATGAACAAAAGACGTCAAAGGTGAATCAAAAGAATTTGTAAATTTTTTAGATGAAAATGATCCACTACAAAGTATTATTCCTAGAAATCGTGGAAATTGGCTTCATATTCTTTTTCATACTTGTATCATTTTTATGAAGCATTACAGTGAGTTTAAACATATCCTCACTATTGGAACAGTAAAATTGTAAAAGTTTGCAAGCAGTTCTAAGAGGGGCATTTTGTAATAAAACTTACATAAAAGAAATGTGCGTACTTGCATTGTTTGGAAAACTCTCTACTGAGCCTTGAATGAAAAAGTTTTATGTTTTAGCTGAGGATGCAACTTTTGATCATGTTCCTGGTAGTCAGTTAGTGAAAGAAGTTTTGCTAATATTTTGAAATTGTAAATCTGATCCAGCTGCTCAGTTTTGCAGAAGAACTGATTTTTTTGGCAGTACTCTTGCCCCTAACTCTTTAAAATCAATATATGCACCATTGCTAACCACTAACACTCGTATAAGCTTCATTAATAAACAGCTTAAAAAAATGACTTCTGCTTGTCTTGATACTGTGCAAGTTGTCTTAAAGTGACAATATAAAAGGTATTTCTCACTTTATATTATAGAGACACTAAAGGAGGGAAGAGACGCAAAAGGAAGGAACTTGGTAGATATATCTTAATGATGTTTTAAATTTGTTTTTTTAAATGGTTTTTTACTAAATGAACACTATTTTTTATAACTTTTATTAAACTTATTTCACATTAAAAATTTTAAAAATTAAATTTACTAGCTTCATCCACGTCATCACTGCCACCTGGCACCCAGAGTAAAAACCAAGACCTCCTTGGTAAGTTTTTTACTGTGTTTTAATTTTTGTTTTTCATTTTAATTTTTTAAACACTCATTTAATTTTTTTTGTTTTAAATATAGACTTGTCTAGGAGTAATTTCTTGGTTTGGCGCCAAAACCACCCTAGGCCTAAATCAAAAAAGGCCTTCCACATATGGGCCCAGAATGGAGGTAAAGACCTGCCTCATTTTAAATACAAACCTCCCGGGGGCAGAAGAGATGGCAGAGGATTCATGAATTTAGTTATTAACATCTATAAATATACTTATTAATAAGTTTATATATATTCACTTAGCTGAATCAATATACACTTATTGATAGGTGCTTGTGTGTGTATGTATTTATTTATTAAGTTGATACTTCTATATAACCTTTTTGTATATTAATTTTTGGATAAAGTTGAGTTTGATTTTTTCATGAAAAATTTGTGTTTTATATAAGTACTATTTATCATTACAAAAAAATAATATTTAAGTTTTAACCCACCCTACCCAAGGTGTAAGAAGTGTAGAGCTTCTGAATAATACCCTCTTGTACCCTTTTTACGTGTTTATCCCTAAAATCTTTCTTTCTTTTGATACTAAATTGCATGCATTTAGATATGAAGATACAAAGTAATAATCTTGATATTGGGTCAGAGGGTGCCTCTGAAGCCAAAAGGACTTCTAGTCTATCAACGTAAAGTATCCAAATCTTATTTAATGGTGCCCTGTTAGAATATATTAAAAAATGCAAATAAAAATTATAAATTTCAATTGAATAATAATATTTTCTTTAAAAAAAATCTACATTTTTTGATATAATAAAGAGTTTTGTAGACGCCCCTCTAACGCCCTTTATACACCCTTTGTATATACATACTGCCCTTTGCTAGACCTATCTTTTGATAGAATTGACCAAGTTAAGACGTTTTAAGTTAAAAAAACCTCAAACTTGATCAGTTTCTTCAAGAAATCCATTTATCAAAAATACGGTACTCAAATTGCCATAACTTTTTCTAGAATTGTTCAATTTTGATGATTTTTTCATCTTTAAAATACTGAATTAAAAACCTTTCTCATTATATATAACAATCTAGTGTTTGATTAATTTAAAAATTTCATGTCACGTACCTAAAATCATATAATCAGTTTTAAATTATTTCTTTCAATACCTGTATTAATTTCTGTATCAATATTAACACGATTCTTAAGTAAATAAATATAAAAAAAAAATTATATATTTCAATAAGCAAGAACCTGTCGCTTTTCATTTATTATTTCAAGATGCCATAAAAAACTCCTTATACATTTGAAAGTTCTTTTACATTTGAAAGTTCCTTTTACATTTGTATTAAAAATAAGTTTTTAATTAAAAAATAATTAAGTCAATATTGATGATTGCGTGATTTAAATAACTTAATTTTGATTTAATAAAGCATTCCGGATCTTTTTTGGACGAAAAATTTATTGGACGCGAAAAAGACGTTCAAAAGACGTTTAGAATTTAAATGGGACGGACGGACGCTTATTAAACGTCCAAAAGATGTCATTTTTACGCCCCATGCCTAATGGGTTGTATTTCGAAATTTGTTTTACATCTATGGTCACTAAAGGCTTTTAACATTCTTCCAATTCTTTCCAAGAAAGTTTTTTACAACATCAACAACAACAAATAACTTTTTGCTTTGCTATCCATTGTTATTACATATTAATTTATAAGGTATCAAATTTATGGCCTATTAAAAACTCTTGCTATTTTTTTTTCTAACGACAAACCTACCAATGTTTTAATTAAATGCTTAAATCAAAAATTATCTGTTTTTAGTGCTTTAGCAAACTATTTCATGTAACCAAGTTTAAGATGAAATGATGGAAAACTACTTTAATTATGCTCATTCACAATATTTGTCGTGCCCACTGTACGTGTTGCAAATTGGTCATTCCTTTTGTATCTAATGTTGCTTTCTTGCTCAAATATCCCAAATGCATAGATAACATAAAAACTTATTAAAACTTTGTTGCTGACCAATACCTAAAAATTATTAACGTTGGCTTAACCAACGTTAACAACTTTTAGGTCAACATAAGTACAGGGCCGCCGGGAGCCGTTACGCCGCCTTGGGCTGCAACTCTAACTGACGCCCTAACTTATCAAAATATTCCTCTATTATAGATGAACGACCTTGTTTATTTGTTTATTTTCTGTTCGGTACTTTTTTTTCATTTTGTGCCCTTTGAATATCTGCCGCCCGGGACACACTGTTCCTCCTCCCCTCTCGGCTGCACTGCATAAATAACCATGCGTTTTCAATATTTAATCAAATTAAGTACCATTATAATTTAATGGTAAGGATCTTGTAAATAAACAGAATGGTTGGTGCGGAACCAAAAATATAGCCATTGTGCAAAAAGACACCTTTAAAGCTTTATTTTGAGCTTTTAGTCTCCATTCTGTTGGATTATAACCCAACTCAAATAGGAGACCTGAAAAATTACTACAGGAAAAAAAATGAATGGACTTTTGAAAAAAGTTAACAAATGCTTCCTCTCTTGTTCTAAAGTAGAAATTTTTGCAAAGCTATCATGAAGACTCTTTTCCTTTAATAGAGAGGCAAATAGTTTTACTGCAAGTAAGAAAGTTCTAAGTATTTATTATTTTTACACAAATACTTAATTCATTAAATGAGGAATGGGCGGTTACAATCAAAATCTCAAAAGATCTGTTAGATGACCTGTCAATAAGAGCGGATTTACTGTTTATTTTGTCAAATTTTGAGTTTTTTGAATTAACAGTTCTAAACTGGAATCTTATGGGAAATTCAATAAGAAAAATGGATACAAAAAGTATAAAATTCAAAAAGGGCTTAAAAATAACTTTAGTTTTGATATTTTAAAGAACACATTAGAGGGATTGTTGTGGGTTATCAGTTATCCGAACGCAAAACTATATTATTACGGAGACTTTAGCCGTCAAATATGGATTAATAACATCTGTATGTTAAACAAAGTTTCTCTATGTAAAAATGTGTCAAATGAGCAATTAGACAAAGTTTGCTTTCCCAAAATTGAAGTGAAATGTTTTTTATTGACCGCAACAATTTTTTTTTTCAAGATATTGATTCTGTTACACTAATTACATACTTATTTTTGTAATTCCCGGAACCATTGTAGTCTTAGCGGCAGATATAAATAAGGACTTCGGGTTTAAAATTTGATTGTTTCTATAATCTCAAAAATTTACTTTTTTTAGCAAAAGTAGTCCATAATTAAATGTTAATTATGGACTACTTTTTAAAAAAATTTTTTGTTTTTAGGGCTAAATAAGTGAGATAAATTGAACTGATTTTGATTAAAAATGAGTGAAGGGCAAAAGATTTATAAATATATAAAGTTTTTTTCATATATTAATAATAAATGAAAAAGTTATTATAATTTTATTATATTTTATATAATATTAATAAAAAAATTATTATAAAAAAAATTATTATAAAAAATTAATATAATATTATTCTAATTTATAATGATTTTTTGTACAAAGAATTGTGTCTTCCGATTTATGTAGCGAGTATATCCTTAAAGGAGGCTTTTGTTTTATAAAAAAATCATTTTATAATAAAATATCATCTTTTTTTTATTTTTAAGGTACACATATATTTTTACAAAAGCCGTTATCTTACAATTCCATACATTGTAATAACCCATATCTTATATAAAGTAACAGTCATTTAACTTATCAAATAATCATGTGAAAAATAGTTTTGAAGATTAGTATAAAAGGTTTAATCATTAAATTAGATTGTAAAACTTATGTCAACACGTTTCTGTAAAAAGTTTTGTTAAAATTTGTTAAAATACTTTTTAAAAAGGTTTAATTAGAAACATATTTTAGGATATTTTCCAAATTGCAATATGAACATCAAGTTAGTTTTCCGGCGTATGATTTACAGTGATGGGATGAATCCGCTCAAGCATTCTGTTATTTTTGTAATTACTTTTTTCTTTGTAAGTTTTTATTTATTTTCGTTTTAATTCTAAAAAATATCCTGGTAAACACAAAAGACGTAAAAAAAAAAGTTTCAAATACTTAAACACGTCATTAATAGATTTTATACGTTTAAACCACGTTTCGTGTTTACTTGGATCTTATAATCGTCATAATTATAATAAACACATACTTGTATACAAAATGTAGTTAGGTATCTATCGATACTTTTAGTGTAGTAAATTTCATTGTTACTAATTCCAAAAGGTAATAGACGAAGCCGAAAATTGTTTGAAAACGTGCTACAGACTTAGTAATATAATTATTTCAGTCGCAAAAAAAAATAGCGCTTTTGCAATCAAGTCAAAATTAAAAATGTAGTTGGTAACCTTTAAAAACTGTAATTAAAAGAGATTACTCTCTTTAAAGTTGACTGAATATGTTTTTAACAACTGTTTGAGCTATCAAGAAATATTCATAACAAAATTCACAATCTATGTTAAGTAATCGCTTTTTGAATACCTCAATAGTAGGTATAAATATCAAAGTTTTTGAATACCTCAATAGTAGGTATAATATCAAAGTTTTACATCTACTACTTAGTCAAACTCATCTTTTGCTTTCCGATTGAGCTATAGGTTTGTTATGTTCTTAAAGAATGCTTTTTTCGGCATTGAACTTATTATACTTATTCTACAGGATTTTATTTTGTTTTGTAGTATTTTTGCTGTGTTTAAAAAAAAATTACTTTATTTTAAATATAGAGATATAAAATGCTATTTTGTAAATCCAACATAAAATATTACTAAACCTTATCTTGACTTTTATTAATTCAATTCTAATCTAAAAATTTATTGCTAGCAGCTTTAAAAAAGATAACAAAAATATAACAATAAACTAACTCTAACTATTATTTACGAATTTACATTTTAAGTTTACACTTTTTATTTGCAATACTTTGATTGCTTTTGACATTTTGAAACAATATCATTAGTTTAACAAAATCATTAGTTTAAACGGGAATGTGATTAAACTTTAAGTTATGATAGCTACGCAATATTTAATTGTCAAAACAATGTTAGATTAAACCGAATTCAAAAATAGCAGTTGGAAGGTTTTTATTTTACTAAAAAAAAAATAATCAGTTTGGGTAGCCATGTCATTATAGGATTGACATGCGGATCAACATAATAATGTCTACAGTTTAGCTCACAGATAAAAAAACAATATATGTTTTGATTAAGGAATATGAAATACTCAAAATCTCTTGCGAAGACCACAAGGTTCAATACTTGGTCCTTTCTTATTCTTAGTTAAATAAATGACTAAATGAAAAATGCAACAGTAAAGTTAAATCCATTTATGTTTGCAGATGATACCAACGTATTTCTTTTCAATAATATTATTACACAATTTAATGCAAACATGAATTGTGAATAAATATAAGTATGATAAATGATTGATCTATGAAACCATTTTCAAATAATAAAAAAATAAGTTAACAAGAATATATAAAGTTTTTAGATATTATCTTCGCTTCCCCGTATTCAAAGTTTACTATCAAAAGTTAGTAAGCCCATTGGCCTGACGTACCGAGTTCGTTCGTATGTAAACACCAACTCTTTAAAATTAATATACTTTCCTCTAATTCATAGTTTTGTTATCTATGAACATGGGGTAGTACACAACTAACGAAATCAAAAAAAAAAAACTTAGTTTGCAAAAACATGCTTGTAGAATTATATACTTGAACAAAAAGCAATATAGAGAGCATACTAAACCCCTGATAAGACATGCAAAAATCATAACTTTATATAAAACAAACATTTACCAAAAATATTTATGTATTAATATACTAATAAACTTACTCTAGCTTACTTGTAAGTTTGACAAATATCACTACAAAAAGTATTTTTAAAGAACAAATCAATCAAATTCTTCAGAGAAATTAAATAAATATACTGAAATTTGATAGCATTTCGTGGTCGTGTTACACATTTCAAGAAATCACTGTCTTCTTTATTGCAATATAGTGGAGGTTTTATTCTCCAAGTGTTTAAACTTTTTACGAACTCTAAAATGAGTTATGGAGCTGGGTGGTTTGTACTTTGGTTAGGTTAAAACTTTTCTTAGGTTAAAATAAATCTTTAGTTGGAAATATACAAAATACGTTATTCAACTTTTTAAATATAATACTTTAATATTCGCTAAAAATCAAGTCATGTTGTGAAACATGATGCTTATTTATTAGTTGTGGTTATTTGGTATTGCTGAAAAACAGTAAGAACTTTATAATATAATTCTTTTTTGAAATCTGGCATAATCATTCGAAAACTATTGACAACAAAATAGTCTGAACGCTAGGGGTAAATTTTTTTTGGAAACGATGTGAACATTACAAAATCTAATAAAATAGTTCTGATGTCCAAAAAAGAAAAACTTTACGGAATATTCTAGATTCAAATTCGGGACCTTAATTGATACCAACGACGTCATGTTAGAACCTTTTTTTAAAACTAATTAAAAAATAAATGTTTATGTAAAAAATTAGGTGAAATTGTTATAAAAAAAAAATAATAATACCTAATGTTCAGATTTTCAACAGGTTAGTAGTTATTAGGATCGAAGGTCTTTTGTGTGATGGCGTTACTAGCATAGAGGAAAAGTTGTACCTTTTCTTTTTCCTACATTTATATAGAATTATAAATTACATTAAATGTAAAAGTATCGGCAACCTTTAAAAAAAAATAAATTGTACTCTTCAGGGTGTCTTTTTATTCGAGATCTTAGAAAAAATGATTTTCGTTTTTTTCAATCATCGCAGAACAAATTTAGAGTACTTAGATTTGTCAAGTTGAACATAAATTGGTCTAATTCATCTTAAAAACAATTAGAGTAGATTTTGTTTACGTAACAACGCCCATAGCAACCATTTGAATGCTGCATTTTTAATGTTGTAATGAAAACTCATTATTAAAGAAATTCATTTCAATTGAGGTTGACCACCTTAATAAACTACAATGTCAAAAGTTATTGTTTAAAAAGAAGATTTGAAAAATGCTTTGAACGTTAAGCTATTTTTTGGTGAATCTCACTTGGTAGAAATTTTTGATAAAAGTAACTTCCATGGCAAGTTTGAACAAACTTTAAACCTTTGAAACTTTTAAAAGTTTTTTAAAATTTATTGAATTTAATAAAAAAATTGTAACTTTGTTGATTTTATGCAAAAGCAACATTACCAGTCAATTAAAAGTATTGATTTATGATGCTTTGATTTATTGTTAAACTTTTCACTTCTATGTTAAAAGTAAATGTTTTTTTATTTATATGATGTTAATTTACAACAAATGTTATGCGTAAACCAGTAAAAGTATAATAATTGACGGCTACAGATGAAGAAAATGAAAAAACAAAGAGATCAGGAAACTTTTTTCAGTCTGAGCCTTGACAAACACCTTGCTATGCTGGATAGAAAACTAAAGTAATGCTTTAATGCAAACCTCTAGTTTCTTTAATATTACATTTAGTATTTATTAGTTAGTGTAATAATTAAACTATTTATATATAACATGATTTACAAATGATTTAGCATATGTTTTAAAAACATTTCATAAATTTATTAAAAATGAGTTCTGAGATCGCTGTTGCTTAATTTGTAAAAAGTTTAGATAAAAACCTCAATGTTTCTAAGATTGATTTTGGTGTTGCATATTTTTTAAAAAGACAGCTACTCAAAAGTAGGAGACAAGTTCTATTTAATTGTTAGTTTGACCACATTTACCTAATCTAAGCCTTGTCAAGCAATTAAGGCAAACCTCAAGATTTTTAAAAGATAAAATTAATAATTAATTAATAAGTGATTATAATAATTAAGCTATTTATTTT